>NC_052484.1:1358046-1387910 GCF_009730915.1 Dioscorea cayenensis subsp. rotundata
ACTAATGATGTATTAATCTTTCTATCATTTATAGTTAGAAAACAATGTTGATGAAAGTAAATCAAAGCTAAAGCAAAACCTTGGAGTGATAGATCCAAATAGTGTAACTTTTGGGAGCAGTCAATATTACAGATACATTGGTTCTTTGACCAAACCTCCTTGCTCTGAAGATGTGACATGGACCATTATTAAGAAGGTAATTAATTTTTTTAATAAACTATATTAATGAATTTTTATGAAGATGTACGAACCAGAATAACTTTGTTTTTACTTGTTTAACTTTGGTTAAAAATATCGAAATAAATTATTGGATTGAATCCAAATTAGATAAAGTTTGATTCGATCTAATTGTGTTTAAAATAGAAATATATTCTTCGTTTAACTTGCTAACCTGAAATATGCATGAATATGAATGATACATTTATCTTAAGTGATTCATTTATATTTGATAAAAAAGGATTTTTTTTTTAATAAATAAATTTGTAAATATATTTTGATCTAATTGGTTTGTCAAATTTCAGCATATTGTACATAAGATGCCTTATTATCAGATAACAAATTGATACTATATATAGTATTAATTAGATAATTGTTAGAATTCAACATATCTTACCCTGGAATATATATGTTGATAGGTATATATATAATAAATAGAGCACTTTTTTTAACTAGGTTAAAAATGTCGAAACGAGTTATTAGTTGAATTCAGATTAGATTAGGTTTGATCCGATTTGATTATATTTGATTTAATAAATCAGTCAACGTTTTTCTGAAATATATAGATATATGTCACGTTTATATATGTCACGTTTATATATGCATGAAAGGAATTCTTGACAGTAACTTAATAAGTTTATTTTCATTAGATGAGTGATAACTAGTAGCTAGATGGCATAATATTGATAAAGATAATTACTAAAATTCAAGAGGTCTTGTTCTAGTGATAAAGACCTTAATTAATTATAATTTATCCTTAATTAACATACTTAAATCATGTTTTACAGGTTGGGACTGTGGCACACCACCAAGTAGAAATGTTCAAGAATGCACAGCCATATGTGAGTTTTTTCTATGTATTTTTAAATTTTATTTTTGCTATAATTAATATTATTAATCAATAGTTATTTAATTTGTTTTTTTTTTCATTTTCAGAGCTCCATGAAAAATGCAAGGCCACTACGAGCAACTAATAGTCGTCCGATCAAGTTATACAGCCCAAACTGATGATCACGGGCCAAAATGTTAAGCTCAATTATGATCATGAAATAATAATCTATTAAATGAAGCCCTATCTTGTATGACAAATGTTGGTTAAATAAAAGTGATTTCTCTTATGTTTTCATTTAATTTAATTTGCTTATATTTTCATAAATATTTCAAAAATTTTCCTCTACTTTTTAAGAAGAAATTTAATTCAACAACATTGAAAACTTGATACATTAATCAGGCTATTTACTTCTATACTTGCACATATATATTTATATATAGAGGTTCGTTTCTTTACCCATGTTTACAGTTTTGTAATCTGTGAACGTTGCTCTGGATCGTTGGATTTTGATCCAACGGTCAGATACTATTTTATAAACAGTGTTACTGTGTTTAGGAAGGGCAGCACAGTGAAAAATGGGATGCACAACCCACTAATTTGATCTGAACCGTTCAATCAATTTACTTATTTCTACTAGACCTACAACAACCACGCTATAAACCAAATTCAGATTAATCAACCCATTAACCAAAAATTAACTCACACGGTAGAGCAAGGTTAATATTACTGTAAATGTATGTGGACGTCTGTGCATGTCCACAGACAACCTTAATCCACTTCAAAGGGAGGGAAGCTAGGAGTGCTGGTCCGAAAGGGCGGGGTCTTCCCTTTTCTGCTTAACTTTAGCCTTATATTATATATATCAAGGAATGGTGCTAGTCTGAAGGCTAACAGCTCAATATAGAGCTTGATCTAATATCTGACATAGTTGGTAAAAAAGATATATATATATATATATATATATATAATGGAATATAATTTATATATAAGAAATTTAATTTATCAAGAAGGAATTTTAAATAAAATTAGAAATAATTCTCAATGTTTATTTCAATATATATTTCAAAGATTGTAGATCCTATATTGAATTTTAAAAAATTACATAAATTTTAAAAAATTGTAATTAAAAACTAAATACCTTTAAGCTGGTATATAAAATGGTTACCGAAGACATTCCCAATAATAATAAAAAAAAATAACAGAGTTCATATTAATTAATATTTTGAATACAAATAAATAAAAATCAACATTGACAAAAATAGATGAAAAATAAACAAATCGTTTTATCTTTTAAAAATCTTGTTCCGAATGCCACCAACTTGTTATATTTATAAATATATTTTAATTTATTTTATCAATATTTATATATGTAACCAACGGCCTATTAGTTTATTGGCTTCAGGTCTAGAGTATTTATGTCTTGCTAAGTAAACAATTTTGAATCTCGATTCATATAAGGTGAGAGATATATATATATATATATATTAAATGATTAATTTTGTGTTAGTGCATGCCCCAATGTGTGACTTATCAACGTTTAATATATATATATATATATATAATTCATGCATGGAATCATCATATTAATTAGTTTTATTTTGTGTAGGATCCAACTTCGTCAATGCTTAAGCTTGGTGGCATGCATAACCACAACCATATTTACTTGGGTGGAATATGGACAAATATATATCTTTTTTATATTGTTTGCCCTACATTGCACTCACTTAGCTCTATATTTAGTTTTAATTATAAATATTCCTTAATTAATTCCCATTAAATTTGCAAGATCATCTCTTTCTTAATTCTCTCCATGTACGATTATCCTTCTTAATTCTCCCTCCTTACATAAACTTATATATATATAGAGAGAGAGAGGATCATTCCTCTCTATGGATGTCTATAGATAAAATATCTATGGACGTCGATTATCAACCATTGGATCTCGATCCAGCTGCTAACATTGATGAACAGTAGTTATCACAGTAATTACTATTTAGAACATTAATTACTATTCATCATTGTCGACTGTTGGATTATGATTCAACGGCTGATAATTAGACATCCATAGAATTTTATCTATGAACGTCTTTATGTATTGTCATATTAGACATCCATAGAATTTTATCTATGAGCGTCTCTATGTATTGTCATATATAAATATAGATATAAGTTCATAAATAAATTACAAGCGCCTGCAAGTAGGCCAATATGTATATGCAGAACTTCAAAAATATAACAAAGAACGCGAGGATTTTAATGATGGATGAAAATTATTTAACTTATTTTCTAAAGTGTATGCTATATTAGCTATTTTAACCACTATTTGTGGCAATTCGTCGAACATTTGGTGTGCAATATCACAACACCTAGCAATAACACAATGAATGGACAAAGAATAAAATAAGAGACACCAATTTAATGTGGTTCGGCTAAGACCAAGCCTACATCCATGGGAGAACAATGCTTCACTATATTATAAGAAATAACAATAGTATAAGAGTATAATAAATAGACATAAAGCCACAAGAGGGTTACCAAACTCTAAGAATTAGCCTTACCTCAAAAACAAGGGTTCTACCTTATTTTAATGAGATCAAGTAAGAACAAGAGCTCTCTTCTACACCTTCACTCTTTCCCCTCTCCAAATACAAGAGAACTCACCCTTTCTATCTTTCTCTCTTTTCTCTCATTACCCAACACCCAACAAACATAACCCTATATAAACAATAGAGCAATCTAGACCGTTGGATTAAAAGAGATCAAGATTTGACTTCATCTCAAAAATATCAAGCCAATATTTAAAACTATTTGCATTTATCACCCATTAATATATATATTTGTTATATATATATATATATATATATTTACAAAAATGGATAAACCACTAAATTTATTATGAAAGAAGAAAACATTAAAAAAAAACAAATCAGAGAAACTAAAACAATGACAACAAATTTTACCTATATTCTTTTATATATATATATATAGTAAAATAAGTAAATTAAACATTGATGAAGAAATATAAAATAAATTTTATTTTCCTAATTTTTTTTGTTATTGTCTTTTGCTTTGTACCTCATCTTTGGTGGCATGATTTCTTCTATGTTCCTTATTTGTTTTTTTTAATAAAACTATAATTTATCAATTTATTTAAAAAAATATATATAAAATTAATATTGAGAGCTCATTGGTTTTCAACAGTTGTTTAAGGTGTGATATTTTGTCATTGGATAAACGTTTGACATCAAGATTAATTAATTTTTTTCAATCCATATGCATATGCATGGAGAAGTATATATGAATATATGACTACTACTAGCATGGAAGAGTTACTATTACATTTCTAACTTGGTTTAAAATGTCGAAATAACTTATTGGGTTGAATTCAAATTAGATATGTTTATATGTTTAAAATTAGAAATATATCACCTTATACATAAGGTGATTTTTTCTTTTTTCTTTTTTATCTAATTTAACCCGCTAACCCTTTTAACATCCCAAAATATGCATGAATATGAATGACATATTTATCTTGAGTGAATCATTCATATTTGGCATAAAAAATATTTTTAATCAATAAATTAGTAAATTTGTTTTGATTGAAGCGGTTTGTCAAATTTCACCATATTATAAATAATATCTCTTCATCCAATAGCTAAATAATTATTAAAATTTAACATATTTTATTTCGGAATAAATTGATAGGTATATATATATAATAAAGTGACTTTTTTTAACATGTTTGACTTGGTTAAAAATGTCGAAACGAGTTATTTGGTTGAATTTATATTAGACTAGGTTTGATCCGATCTAATTATGTTTCGCTTAAATTTAACATGTTTAGTAGCTTTGTTTATATTTTTCAAAATAGAAATACATCATGTTTATATATATGCATGAAATATATGAACAATATATTAATTTTTAATAATTAATCTTTTGTACGAACGGAATTTTTTGTCAATAATTATATGAATTATTTTCATCGATCGGATGACTGACAACTAGTTGATAGCATAATACTAATAAAAAAATAATTAGAATTCAAGAGGCATTATTATTCCTATTATAAAACCTTGATCATTAATTTATTGTTTATCCTTAATTAACATAAATCATGTTTTACAGGTTGGAACTGTCTCAGTTGACCAAGTGGAAATGTTCCAGTATGCACAAGAAGTTGTAAGTTTTTTTATTTGTATTTTTTTGAAATTTTTTTGTTATAATATTATAAATCAACAATTATTTATTAATAATAATATTATTATTTTTTTATATTTAGGGCTCCAAGGAAAATGCAAGGCCTCTACAACCTAGAAATGGTCGTCTGATCAAGCTCTTTAATCCACTCTTTAACTGATGATCATGAAGCAAAATGTGAAGCTTAAGTAATGATCATGGAATAATTATCCATTAAATAAAACCCTGTCTTGTATGATGGATGTTGGCTTAATAAAAATGGGTTCGCTCATGTTTCCATTTAGTTTGTTCATGGTTTCATAAATATGTTTCGAAAAAAAAAAAAAAATCCCCATATTTTCAATCTAATATTTATCTTCATAGGAGAAAAAAAAAAGAACGCGAGGATTTTAATGATGGATGAAAATTATTCAACTTATTTTTTTAAAGTGATGCTATATTAGCTACTTTTAACCAGCATTTGCATATATCACACATTAATATATATTTGTTATATCTATATAAATATATATAATTTTGAAAAAAATAGATAAACCACTAAATTTATTATAAAAAAAAACAAATCAGAGAAGCTAAAACAACAACAACAAATTTTACCTATATTCTTTTATATATATATAAATATATAGTAAAATAAGTAAATTAAACATTGGTGAAGAAATATAAAATTAATATTGAGAGCTCATTGGTGTTTCAACAGTTGTTTAAGGTGTGATATTTTGTCATTGGATAAACGTTTGTCATCAAGATTAATTAGTTAAATTTTTTCAATCCATATATATGCATATGCATGGAGAAGTATATATGAATATATGACCACCACTAGCATGGACGAGTTACTATTACATTTCTAAGATTGAGAATTTAAATTTGTAGTTTTTCCATATTTTTTAAATAAATAATAATTAATTAATTAAATACATTATTTTGAACAATAAATTTTATTCACAACATTGAAAATTTGATGAATTAATTGGGCAACTTCTATACTTGCATGCACACACACATATATATACTGATATTTGTATATATAATCAATGATGAACTGACAAAGATATATTAAGTTAAAGAAAAGTTTTTCTTTCTCCAAAGATCCTCCCACAAGGAATGACAATAACAAGATTTTTTTAATTTTTTTTATTTTTTTCATAATTAATACTCCATAGGGCTATTTTTCCTCCCACAAGGAGTATATGTTTTCTAGATTTCTTCATTGGAAAATATCATGATACACAATATTACTTGACTCTCTTCCTCCACATTGTCATATATATATATATATATATATGCGCACAAAACTAGATGTGTGAGAAAACCGATCGAATTTAATAAATTAGTGATTAATTTGAAGAAGAGTTTCTTTTTCTTCGAAAATCCTCCCACGTAGAATGAAGTGATTTTTTTTTCACAAACTAGATTATGAGAAAACCAAAATCAATAAACACACTAAGAGATTAATTAAAATAAAATTTCTTTTCCCACGAAAGATTCTCTCACAAATTACAACAAGGGGAAAGGGGTGATTCTTTCTAGATTTTATTCATAATCTACATATATTTTCTAATTTACATCACAAAGAAACCATTATCATTGTGCAAAGATAATATATACTAATTATATCTAAAATTAAATTGTAATTAAATTTTTATAAAAAATGAAATAAAATAGGGAGACAAATTTTAAAGATCACCGTTCTTTAATTACTCTCATCTCAACTTTTTCAAAACCCCTTTGTTTCTCAAGAAAAAAAAAAAGTTTACGGGGCTCTCTTTCTCCGCTTCATCTTATATATATAAATATACATACATACATGCATTAGTAACAAACTAGCTGCAAGAGAAAACCAAAAAAAAAAGCTTCTTTTCCTCTTTAAAATCCTCCCAAGATCAACATGAAAGAGACTCCTTAATTTTATTCATAATCTATATATGCTTTCTACTTTACATAACAGAGAAACCATCTGTTAGTAAAAATCGATCTAATCAAATTAGGGTTAGAAAAATCGTTCTAATCAAATGAGGACTATCAATTACAATTAATTGATATTTAATCAACAATTGATTAATTATCAAGGATCGATCACATGAACACATGAATATATGTGAAAGATCAGGGTTACCTCACAGAGATTTCACAAGTGCAAAATCCTCCAACGCACACACGCAATGTTCTCGAACTTTTCACCCTTGATCCGGAAGAAGTTAGAATATGTAGCGTGGACCCGGGATCACTACATCTTTAGCAAATTAGTCCATACTAATTTTATAATCACAATCATGTCCATCAACAAATTGCAATTTAATCCAAAAATTAGAGATATTCATATGTGAGACCCCAATATAATATGTTACATATTAGTCCCTCTATCAATAAATATTCCATATAAGTGGGATAATTAGACCACCAATGACACTGTCGATCTCCACTTATATGTTTGTTTCTTTTCACTATTGGACATAAAACAATTTAAGGAAAAATATATAAAAATATATATATATTATATATAATAAAATACTTTTAAAAAAAAATAACCGGCCGGATTTTTATCCAACACATAAGAAACACAATCTAGAATATTCTCTCCTACAATAGGAGTGATAGATCCCATCTTGGATGACTACAAACCTTCATGTATTTATTATATAACCCAACGTGTCCGTATATAGCCTGTAATTAGCATCACCGGTTGACACTATCAAAGTCATATAATTTATACATAAGATTTAATAACATCCTCAAGTAATAAGGACTTTCTGTAACAGAATAACTCTTTTGTTCTATGACAGTGTTTGGTCTAAGAGTTCTGTATGGTCCAGTTCAATATTTGTCAACTACAAATATCCACAATGTTACTAAGAGTCTCCACTCTAGTGGTTGAGACATACCACTCTATCACACATAGTAGTACAACACGTGACAACCAATAATGAATACAAAATCATATTTTATCTCATAGGTTGTGAACTATTTTGGGTTGCAAGGAACATAGATAATCATGTCTCACTTTAATGATCTCTATCATTAATTTGAAATCTATACAATGCAAGCCCATAATAATATATCATCAAACATGAATAATACAATACCCATAATTATGCATGCAATGAAATAAAACTATTTTATTATTAAACAATAACTAAAATTGGCTTTGTACGGCATACTAGTTTTTCACCATCATCATACACAACACTAATAACTTCATACATTCATGCATCAGGTCACTTTATTTCTATACTTCGATGCACGTACCTTCATATCCATGTATATATATACATACATATTCAATGTGTAAGTTTGCATGCATTCAACTTCCTGGGACACTTTTGCAAAATGGTAATTCAGGATGTTGGTTGCAGATTTCTCTTTCTTCAGGATTAGGGTGTGTTGGTCCATCAGGCCTGGTACCATCAATAGGGTTCATTTTCCTTCCAATATTTTTACCATGCAAATCAACCCTATTACTTGATTTTCCTATCTCTCCATCAAGGATAATATTCGCCTTTTCGCTTATGTCTTCAGCAGAGAAAACCCATACAATATGAACAAAGAAAACAAGGATGATCAAAAGGAGTGATGACTTCATTGTAGAACCTGTTTGTGATCATCAGTACACATATATATGTATGTATATATATATTTGTTAGGAAGTAACAATATATATATATGAAAAATTTTAAGAGAATAAACATTTAAAAAAGTGTCTTACCTTGCTAATACTTTGAGTTTCAATTCGAGTACTGGAATTTGCTTATTATGGTAGGGTTTTTATATACATGTATGTAGTAGTGATCCTAATAATTCTTAGTGCATGGGAGATAAGATTTGAAGTTAGTGGTGATAGAATTTTCAAAGCTTGTCTAATTACTATTAGGAACTTTTGTTTGTTTGTTTGTTTTTAAATCAAGTTTATCTGATGTTATTGACTCATGAAAATGCAGAAGAATAACTTTTCAATATTTCAGTCTTAAATTGTTTTTTTAAGAGTGGAAGTATCTGCTCAACCAGTGGAAAAACTATTGTGATAACTTACTTTCTATCTCTTTGGAAAGTATTCTTCTTCATCATAATTTTGCCAGTTCCATCACAATACTATCATTTAATTATGGCAAAAACAATGGAATTAATTAAATGATGGATGAAAATTAATTAACTTATTTTCTAAAATACATTATTTAGAAAAAATATTTTTAATGAAAGCAAACACGGATTTTCTCAAATATATGCTATATTAGTTATTCTAACCACTATAGACACCAATTAAATATATATATATATATATATATTGTAAAATAAGTTCATTAAACATCAGTGAAGAAATATAAAATTAATATTGAGAGGTCATTGGTGTTTCAACAATGGTTTTTTGTCATCAAATGAACTTTTAGGATAATACAACAAGATTAAGTTATTTCAATCCATAGGACCATACTCATGAAAAAGAAGAATAAATATATGACCACCCTACACACAAGAGGTAGTATTTCGTTTTTGAATCATAAATCAAAAGTTCGAATTCATTGTTTGTCCACGTTGTTTGTTTTTATTATGTTTTTTATGTCATTTGTATTCCTCTTTGATTGTATTTTGCACTCTCATTTCATGAGAAACTAACCTCTTAGGACATTCAGACATTAATTAACCCTAGAATATAAATTTGTATCAAAAATCGGATATCGGCTGTATATTTAAGTTCATTTTGATTGTGATTCAATTGTGTGTTTTAATTCAATGATTTCCTTATAGCGAGAATTTGATTTCATGCTTGATATATATATAGGGGATTGAATAATCACTATGTATAGATCTACTACAATTGAAGAAAATTGAGCATATATAGACCTAGAGATAGAGGGTTGAGTGTCTCAATTCTTCCAATTAGGGTTATCTTATACCTCTGGATTTCATTGAGTCTTTTAGCAATCATATTGTACTAAGTATGGGCGAATGCAAAGGGGGGGCAAGGGGGTGCTTGAGAGCACCCCCTTGCCCGTGAATATATATATATATATATATATTATTATTATTAAAATTAATATCAATAAGCATAATTTATATGGATACTCTTTATCTTTATTTTTCAAGATTCTACCCCCACAATATTTAAAATAAATTAAATAAAAATAATAAAATTTTTTATATTAAATTACATGAATTATGTCGATTTATGAGTTTTTTTCTCTTTGCTCTATCTATTCCAAATATATTTTATCTTTCATTAAAGAGACTTATTATATTTTGTTAATTTGTTTCATATCTAATTTAATTTGCTTAATTTTTATGTTAGATATTTGTTGTGATTAATTAATTGATTATTCGTTAGATTATTTTTTAAAAAATTGTTGTTTGTTGTAATTCATAATTGAATTTGTGTTAAATTTTTTTAAATTGTATTATTTGTTAATTAGTGTTTAACAGTTGACTTATTTGCTAATTATGTAAATATGATAGGCTTTTTTACACTTAAACAAAAATTATTAGATGAATGCATATTTTATATTTTTGAAATATTGATTATTATCCTCTCAAATATAAATTAATCAAATTATTTAATATTTATATTTTTTTTAAACTTTGAATTCAGCACCCCCTAAATCTTGTCTCTATTTCCGCCACTGGTACTAAGGTAGGAAGAGATTCCGATCATGATTTAATAGATGATTAGTCACTAATTGTCTTGAAAAAGAAGTTAGTGTGATTTAGGAAGTCCAGGTTTCGACCTAGTTCCGTAAAGGATTAGTTGTTCATCCCTTGATAAATGGGTATTACGTACACCAGCGATCTAGTCGACTCAGTTATAATTTGATATCATAGTCAAGCACTTCAATGAACATCCTAGGGGGATTCCTTGCCCAAATACTTTTCTGCCATGTTTGTTAGCATCTTTGCAAATTTACTATTTATAGTTGTCCTAGTTTTTTTTATTCATTTTGTTTAACTCACTTCGATTGGGTTAGATAATAGACAAGTAGTAATTAGTACTAGTATTTCCTGTTCCTGTGGATCAATAATCCTACATTATTGCACACTATTAATTATTACTCAATACGACATATGCACTTGAGGAATACACACATTAGTATAACTTAAGAAGTCCGGGTTAACCCTTTTTACATGATTTGTAGAGTATTAATACAATCATACGGTACCTAGGTTAGAAAGAGATCCCAGTCTAACTCTATAAGGTATTAGTTGTCTATTACTTTGAGAAAGGGGTAATTATATCCTATAAACACTTGCGGTTCAATCGATTCAACTTTAGTCTGATATCCTACTTTAGCACTCCATTAGACATCTCGGGTGGGATTTTTTGTCAGGATATCTCCCATTTATAATTAATTGCCTCCTTGCCAATTCGATGTTATCAAATCTTTTGATTCATTTTTGTCTTTGGTTGACCATTTTTATTTCTTATTTTTTAATAATAAATTAATAGCTAGTACAAGTACTTTCTTCAACTTTACATTAATGTACATTATTATTATTACGCATCTTCAACTTTACATTAATGTACATTATTATTACGCATCTGCGAATTAAATCACACGCATTACAAATTTAATAGGCCACCACATTTACAATACGAAAGTGGGTATTTTGCCCTCATCACAACTCAAAACTCTAGATTTTGAATCCTTAATTAGCGTGTCCCATATATATTAACTATTACAACTTAACAGACAAAAGAGCTAACACTCATTGGTTAACACCCAATCCAACTTCCCATTGGTCACTTTAAAACCTTAAAGTGAACCGGCATTGGGTGTACACTAACACCCATAGATATTCTAATATAATATTCATTCTTCAACAAAAAGTCTTTGACTGCTTCACCTACTGATCAGTCAACCATGCTCATCTCCTTACTTCTTCAGAGAGCCATCCTGAGCTGAAGAGTATCATCCCGGCTGCCATGTCTGTTGTCCTTCTTCACACCATGCTCCTTCTTCATCTTGGTCACGCTGTGATCCTCCATATCACGTGCGCACACGTTCACCACTTGCTTGCTATCTTCAATCATTTCTTCAACACCTCCCCTTGATTGAAGCATACGAACTCCAATCAGGCTTCTCATGTTGACATGTTTTTCAGGGGATAGAGGCTTTGTAAACATATCTGCGAGTTGGTCATCGGTGGAGCAATGATAAAGAGAGATCACCTCGTCAGATACCAGCTCCCTGATGTAGTGATACCGCACATCTATGTGCTTGGTCCTCCCATGGTGCGCAGGATTCTTTGCAACTGCGATAGCTGATTGATTATCGCACCATAGTCGAGTTGAATTACTGATCGGATGTCCACATTCCTGCAACAACCTTCTAAACCAGACAACCTGACATGCTGTGGAGGTTGTAACAATGTATTCTGCTTCGGTGGTTGATAGAGCCACAATTTCCTGCTTCCTCGAGCTCCACGATATCACACTGAGTCCCAGTGGAATTAACATTCTAGTTGTGCTCTTTCGGTCAGGCAGGGAGCCGCCCCAGTCACTATCACAGAAGGCTTCAAGCACTCCCTCATCACCCCTTGAAAACCATAGCCCCATCTCCCTGGTTCCTGCTAAGTATCTCAATACCTGCTTTGCTGTTGTGAAGTGGCTCATGCTTGGACAGTTCATAAAATGAGAGAGAGAACTTACAGAGAAGTAGATATCAGGCCGTGAATGAGTTAGATATAGGAGCTTTCCGATAAGGCTGCGATACATCCTTTGATCATCAAAGATATCTTCAGTTATTCCCTGTAATCTTTTGTTTTCACTTATTGGTGTTTGCACGGGCTTGCAATTCATCATGTTTAATTGATGTAGCAGCACCTCAATGTATCTCTTTTGTCTAATGAAAATACCATTAGAATTTTGCATAACTTCTAACTCGAGAAAGTAATTTAGCTCTCCCAGATCTGACATATCGAATGTCTTCGTCATCTCCAATTTGAATTGTTCAATAAGAGCACCTGATGAACTTGTATAGATTATGTCATCCACGTACAGACTCAGCAGCAACTTCTCCCCACTTGCCAGCTCTTTTTTATACAATGAATACTCACACTCGCTTCTTATATACTCGTGCTCCTGAAAATGATGATCAATTCTTCCATACCATGCGCGAGGGGCTTGTTTCAAGCCGTAAAGTGCCTTCCTCAGCCTACAAACAAGATGCTCACTTCCTTTTGATACATATCCCTCTGGTTGCATAACGTACACCTCTTCTTGAATGTTTCCATTCAGGAATGCGGACTTGACATCGAAGTGAAACACTGGCCATCCTGCGTGTGCTGCTAGAGCCAGCAGCAGCCTCACCTTCTCTATTCGAGCCACAGGTGAGAAGACTTCCTCGTAGTCCACTCCATGCTTCTGTGAGTACCCTTTGGCCACCAGTCTTGCCTTCAGCTTCACCACTTGACCCTGAGCATTCACCTTAGACCTGTAGATCCACTTCAATCCTACTGCTTGCTTCCCTGGGGGCAAATGACATAAGTCCCAGGTATTGTTCTTCTCAATTGAAGCAATCTCAGAGTCCATTGGTTCTTGCCACTGCTTGTACTTCACAGCTTCATTGAACTCATGTGGATCACCTGCACAGAGAGCAAAAATACACGTACGATATATGTCAGACAATAGTCGTGTCTTCTTTGGTGTTGTATCTCCTGTCTGTGCAGACCGTGAATTTTCCCTTGGTACAGATGATCCATTACTCGCAGCACTGTCTGTTACTGCATCAGTGGTGGTTCCTATCATATCTTCAACCACGATTTCTGTGCTTTGATCACTGCTAGCTCCCCAGTTCCATCTTGAGTCCTCATGGAACACCACATCTCTGCTCACAATAATCTTGCCAGTAATTGGATTATACAGCCTGTATGCCTTAGCATCAGAACAATAACCAACAAATACACACTTCTCAGATTTGTTACTGAGCTTCTGCAACTTCTGTGAGGGGGTTAAAGCAAATGCTATACATCCAAACACACGAATGTAACTTACATTGGGTTTGACTCCATGCAAAGCTTCATAAGGGGTCATGTTATGCAGCGCAAGAGTTGGACTTCTATTAACAAGGTGAACTGCAGTGAACACTGCTTCTCCCCAGAATTTTAGTGGTAATTCTCCACTCTTCATCAGTCCTCTTGCCATTTCAACCACCGTTCTGTTCTTTCGCTCCACAACCCCATTTTGTTGAGGCGAATAAGGGGTTGTGAATTCCCTCTTGATGTCAAACTTGTCACAGTACTCTAAGAACTCGTTTGAAGAGAACTCTCCACCTCGATCGCTTCTCACTGCCTTGAGTTTCATGCCCGTCTGCCGCTCCATAAGAGTGTGAAAGCTTTGGAATTTTGCAAAGGCTTCTGACTTGTTCTTCACAAAGTAAACCGAACACCATCTACTATAGTCATCAACTATTAGATAGAAATATTTGTTGCCTCCCAGTGTATCTACACTCATAGGGCCACAGAGGTCCATATGCACAAGTTCGAGACATGAACTTGCCCTTCTTGCTACTCCGCTAGGAAAAGGAGTTCTAGATTGCTTCGCCAATACACACTCCTCACACTGCGTCTTGTTCTTCACTTCAGGCATCCCATTCACCATCTTCTTATGGACCATGGACCTCAGACTCTTGTAGTTCAAATGTCCGAGTCTTAAGTGCCATAGTTCTTCGATGGTTTGACTCCTCACAGCTAGCACTTGATTCTCCATCTTTGCAATGTCCAACGGGAACATGTTGTTGCTTGATCTTGGGACTGAGATCATCCAATTTTTCTCTTGATTGTCACTGATGATGCACTGATCCTTCTCAAACACCACCGAGTACCCCTTTGTGAGCAACTGTCCCACGCTCAAGAGGTTGTGTACGAGTCCCGGCACAAACTGGACCCCATACAACTTCTTCTGAGTTCCTGACTTTGTATCAACTGCAACTGTCCCAACTCCACACACTTTTATCTCTTTGTCATCTCCTAACCTCACCGAGACACTTAGAGATTCATTGAGTTTACTGAAGAGATTCTTGTCACCTGTCATATGGTACGAGCACCCCGAATCAATTAACCAAACTGTGTTTGAGTGAATACCTGTTGAGTTGCTCACCATGAAGAGATTTTCAGTATTTCCTTCTTCCGCTACAAGGCCAGCACCCTTCTCTGGTTGCTTCTCTCGTGCTCGACACTCAGCTTTCATGTGCCCGAACTTCTTGCACTGAAAACACTGGATATGGCTCTTGTTATCACTCCCTCTTCCACGACCGCCTTGGCCTCTTTCTCTCCCACGAGCATATGACCTCCCTCGGCCTCTACCTTCACCCCAAGAGCTCCCCGCACTCCCGGCTTTGTTGTAACTGGTGATCGAATGCTCGCTCTTCACATGGAGAGCTTTCTCCATTGCCTTTCCCACTGCGTGATTCACTCTCACCTCGTGAGCTTGCAGTGTACCACGAAGATCGTCTAGAGTAAGCTTCGCGATCTCCTTCGACTCTTCAATTGCAATTGCAACCCATTCGAACTTGGGCGCCAGACTCCGAAGCACCTTGGAAACCATCTCAGGTTTCTTGAGCTTGTGCCCAAGGGCCTTGATCTGGTTGGTGATTGTAATGACTCTTGAGATATAACGTTGAACTCTTTCTTCATCTCCCATTTGCAACGTCTCAAAATCTTGTCGGAGAGCTTGGATTCTCACCGACAGGACCTTGGACGTTCCAAGATAATGCTTTCTCAGGACCTCACAGGCTTCATGCGCTGTCTTGGCTTCACCGATCCGGTCGAGATTTGGACCATCCATAGCTTGCTGGATCAGGCAAAGAGCCTTCGTGTCTCGCTTCCGGTTGTCCCTCTCCACTACTTTATCCTTCGACTCAGTCCAGTCGTTCTCCACCAAGTCCCATAACTCCTGAGACCGGAACACAGTTTTCACCCGCAAATTCCACAGCCCGTACTCCTGACCGGTGAATACAGGAACCGACGGCTGTGAGAGGCACACCGGAGAGTTGGCCGATGAGTTTGTTGATGCTGATGAGCTGCTGGTTGCCATGACCGAGCTCTGATACTAGATTGAAGAGAATAACAAGCACCTAATAAGGGAGAGAAGGGTGATCGTTCAAGTGAACTGAGAAAAGCCCCAAGTGTTTGATGAAATGCCTGGGTTTTTCTCTAGCTCAGTCAAGAAATCAAAACAGACAAGTGAAAAGAAAAGGTTTTTTACTGGGCTAATCAAAAACTAGCACTACTCATTGAATATATATATTAACTATTACAACTTAACAGACAAAAGAGCTAACACCCATTGGTTAACACCCAATCCAACTTCCCATTGGTCACTTTAAAACCTTAAAGTGAACCGGCATTGGGTGTACACTAACACCCATAGATATTCTAATATAATATTCATTCTTCAACAAAAAGTCTTTGATTGCTTCACCTACTGATCAGTCAACCATGCTTATCTCCTTACTTCTTCAGAGAGCCATCCCGAGCTGAAGAGTATCATCCCGGCTGCCATGTCTGTTGTCCTTCTTCACACCATGCTCCTTCTTCATCTTGGTCACGTTGTGATCCTCCATATCACGTGCTCACACGTTCACTACTTGCTTGCTGTCTTCAATCATTTCTTCAACAGAAACTATATACATATGAGAATTTATAAGAGAATATATAGACATATATTGAAAGTATCTTACTTTGCTAATACTTTGAGTTTCGATTCGAGAACCCTAGAGAATTTGCTTGTTGTGGTAGGGTTTTTATATATATATATATATGTATGTAGTTGATAATCACTATATGGAAACTAAAGATCAAGAGAAACAACTTTTGTATTCAAAGTAAAACAGGAAACTCACTCTATTATCCTTGAAAATTCACACAAGCACACAGTATATATTAGAAACCAGAAAAAAAACCTCATATTCTAATAATAAAACACACAATATATCCCTGTAAAAGTTCAGTGACTGAAATGATACGAGCCAGCTTAGTCACAAGTTCTCCTCTGCTTCACCGCTTGACCGGCTTTCATGCCTCGAACTTAATACAAGTTTCTTGGTCATCAAATCACAACCATCCATCAGAAACACAATCCAGGTCTTCTCAGCTGCCTCGAACTTAAACTTTTATCTTTGATGGATTATGGGGTTGTTCTTCCTGCCTCAAACTATGTGTTCTCTTGATCTTCCAATCCTGGCCACTCATCACCTTCCCTCCGATTCTTCAACCAACTTAACAGACTTTTAAACACAGGAAATGACACAGCTACCCTTTACTTCTAAACTATTTATATTTGCTCTCTGATTACCATATCTAGAATTGTCACCAGCTTTCCCTCTACCTCTAAACCCTCCAAATCTACCTCTTCCTCTCCAATTAGTTCCATCACTTCTTGAACCTCCCTGCATTACAAAAGCTTCATGTTTCTCTGGCCTTTCAGTAAATTGATTGAATCTGGCCTCATGAGCTTGAAGAGAGCCACTCAATTCATCAAGAGACACCTTTGACATATCCCTTGCTTCTTCAATTGAAGTCACTGCATGAACAAACCTTGATGATAAACTCCATATCACCTTCAAAACCACTTCAGAATCTTTCAACTCACTTCCCATGCCTCTAATTAGGTTTACCACAGCCAATACTCTTGTAATATAATGCTGAATTGTTTCATCTTCTTTCATCTGCAAAAGATCAAACCTTTGCCTCAAGGTTTGCTGCCTAACTGACACCATCCTTGAAGTCCCTTGATTCTCATGTTTGATATGATCCTAGGCCTGATTTGTAGAATCAAACCTTTCAATTCTGTGCAAAATTGTCTCATCTACTGCTTGTTGTAATAAGAAAAGAGCCTTGACATTATCTTCAACTTCTTTGTCTATTGGTTCTTTTGCACTAATGCCTTCCTCAATCACCTTCCACAGCCTTTGGGATCTAAAGAAGGTCTTCATTCTGTAACTCCAATGCTCATACCCATCTCCTCTAAAAATAGGCAACAATGTGTGAGATATATCAGGTGTTGGTGTAGAAGATGAACATGAAGCCATTGATTGAGTAGTCTTCACTTCCTCCTTGCTCATCAATCCTCCTCAAATCACCTCACATTGTCACGCCCCAAACCTAACCGGGTACGTGGCAATTGCCACGATGACAAGAAGTGGGTCCCACAACGACCCCACATTCGGGTCGCCGTAAGGCTCAATATAAACCTGTTATCACAATTATATAGCTAGAAGACGACATAGTAAAATATCACAATAGGGTTCCCTGATACTAGGGACCCTAAACACAAATAGCATCAACAACAGTACAAACCAGGGTTTTAAGATACAACCCGAAAATATAAATACAAGAACCACATATAAGGTCAAGTCTAGTGGATCCATAAAGGGTCATGCATACTATAACAAACCTAAACAAGAAGAACAGATAGACCACTCTACTGCTGCACAACACAACTCTGTCCAACGTCGCAGTCTGAAAAAGAAGAAAGGGGAGTGGTGAGTAACAGATGTTACCCAGTGAGTGGTGTCAGCATAGATGTAACAGAGTGATAAAGTATTTCAAATAGTAATTCCAAAAATAATAATAGCATATAAAATCAGTTCCAAGTATTCAACATATTAACAAGTAACACAAGATTTATCAATAGTAAAAGCAAATAACATTTTAAAATATAATGAACATAGCTCCAAAATACATGCTGGCCTAAAACAATTCCCACACTAATCGTGGCCGCGACTAGCTGTGGGACCACCAAGGAGTTTTTAAAACTTTTTAAAATTTAAAAGGGTGCCTTTCCTTGGCGTTGGCCACTGAGATCCCCGTGTGGTGACCCCGGGTTTCTCACATAGCAGAACCCTCTGTCAATGGCTCCGCGCACCTCTTGATCAGGGTAAACCAGGATTAACCACGCCGCCTCCCATCAGGCCGGACCATGGAACCCCGCACTGCAGTGTCGGACTAAAGTCCGCCGTCACCATCAAAACTGAATGCTACAATAAAATTCTTTTCCAATTTCCAATTCAAAGAATCCATCGTACAATGTTTAAACCAGAAAATATACATCAAACCATGTTCCATTTGCATATAAATGCGGAAATATACATCAAACCATATCTCATTTGCATATGAATACAGAAATGTACTTTAAACCATATCTCATTTGCATATAAATACGGAAATGCAAGTAAACATGTTTCTTTCAAAATAAATAGGTATAAGCATTCTAGGTTTAACCATTTCAAGTAAATTCGTACTCAAAATATATATCAAAGGAAATCAATTTATCATCAAGTTTATGTGATAAAACACATGAAGAAATACTTTAGTACTCTTATTAAATCTATGCAATTATAAATTTTAACCACTCACAGAACCAGTCGTCTTGTCCTGAGACGCACTCACTGATCAGCGAGCTCCTTTCCCCTTAGAGGACGCTTCGCCACCTAGATACAAGCATGGAATTCAAATTCTAATGAACATAAGAATGATAATCACAAGAAAATGTATAAAAATACAATTATACATGTCTAATACAAAACATTAGGGTTTTAGGGCAAAACATCGTCATTTTGGACCCAAACTACATCAAAATGGAGTAAACCTAGTTCCAATGAGTTCAGGGTAAGAAGAGCTTCAATGTGGACCAAAGAAATACCAGAAAAGGCTCAAAAATTTCGGTGCTACATTAACTTCGAAGTTGCTACAGTAAAACCGCCCTTATACTATGGTTTTCTCCCAATTTACAACTCTAAATCAAAAATTTTCTTCTACAACATTCTCATACATGAATCATAAATCATTGGCTTCAATTTAAGCCTATAAATCATCAAATCCATGAAGAATTTAAACTTTTTATACATTTCTAAAAACAAGGAAATACGGGGGAAATACAAAACAAAAACATTGGATATAAGGCTTACTAGATTCGGGAGTGAGGGAGGAATGAGTTTGGTATTTAAGTTCGCCGGAAATTCTCGCCGGAAAAAAATTTTCTTCTAAGGTGATGGTCGGCCGAACAAGAAGCAAAGAAGAAGTGAAGAAGGAAAAGAAGGTTCCAGGTTTTCTCTCATTCATTTTCTTTTTCTTTTTTTTTTAATATATAGGAAATGACCTAATTTCCCTCTTAATGGAAAAATCATATAAAATGGATCCAAATGACGGAATTGCCCCTGATTTTTTTCACATAAAAAGCTACTATGCAAACATGCAAAAATGCAACTACTACTAAATGACCATTTTACCCCTAATGCAAGCATAAAAATCTAAATAGGCCCGAGGTCTAAATCAGGACAGGGTACAACACACATGACCACACAAGCCAACAAAAATAAAAACACCAACTACAAACCAAAATTCAACAACAAACAACAACTTCAAATTCTCCAACACCTCACACAAAGACAAAGAACAACAGCTACAAACAAAACCCAGAACTCACACCATACAACTCTGATACCACTGATAATCACTATATGGAAACTAAAGATTAAGAGAAACAACTTTTGTATTCAAAGTAAAACATGAAACTCACTCTATTATCCTTGAAAGTTCACACAAGCACACAGTGTATAACAGAAGCCAGAAAAAAACCTCATATTCTAATGAGAAAACACACAATATATCCCTGTAAATGTTTAGTGACTGAAACGATATGAGCAAGCTTAGTCGCACCACATGCGTCAGGTTTTCCTCTGCTTCACCGCTTAACCGGCTTCCATGCCTCGAACTTAATACAAGTTTCTTGATCATCAAATCACAGCCATCCATCGAAACACAATCCAGATCTTCTCAGCTGCTCGAACTTAAACTTTTATCTTTGATGGATTACATCTGAATCACACGATCACTGACCTAACCCCGATGCTGGGGTTGTTCTTCCTTCCTCAAACTATGCGTTCTCTTGATCTTTCAATCCTGGCCACTCATCACCTTCCCTCCGATTCCTCAACCAACTTAACGGACTTTCAAACACAGGAAATGACACAGCTATCCTTTACTTCTAAACTATTTACACCAGGACAATTGAATTGTACTTTCACTGCTTCTTCACTGCAATCTTTTCTGAAATTCGTTCATTCTTCAATCAATTCTAACAGTAGTAGTGATCCTTATAATTCTAAGGGCATGGGAGATAAGATTTGAAGTTAGTGGTAATAGAATTTTCAAAGCTTGTCTGATTACTATTAAGAACCTTTTTTTTTTCTTTTTTTATATCAAGTTTATCATGTTTTGGACTCATAAAAATGCAGAAGACTAAACTGTTTGTTTTTTACGAGTGGAAGCATCTGCTCAATCGATCAGTGGGAAAACTATTGTGATAACTTGCTCTCCATCTCTTTGGAAAGCAATCTTCATCTTCATAATTTTGCCAGTTACATCAGAATATACTTTTTCATCTGGAGGGTCAAATAATGCTTAAGCAGAAATATCCTCTAACCATCCCTTCTTGATAATTGGGCAGTACTCCCATCTCTGTGAACGCCAATCATATATACTATCATTTATGAGAAAAACAATGGAATTAATAAAATCATAGTTTTCTTGCACCTGTAATGGATTATAATCTTTAAGTAGAAAACCAGAACATGAATTATCATATAAAAGATGAAAGGGATTAAATACTTCTTTGTCTATGCAATCAGTCATATTGTTCATGTGTTGATATATACATTCATACAAAATCTTGAAAACATGTATTTTGTATTTTGTTATTTTTTTAATTTGTGTCAGAAAGAATGACATTGGGTGAATGATTTGAAACGTATATTTAGTTTATCCCTTTGCAAATCAATATGTAATTTGTGATTAAAGAATGGTGACCTCTCTACCAAGATGCCATATTTTGCCATATATATTAGCGTCTCTGATGATGCTATCTATTACGTACTAAGATACATAAACAAAAGTTTTGGAGAACCACCACCATTTTATACGTAGGTATTATAACTAAATTAATGTCTGAAATCTAGATTAATGTTATATATTTTGCTCCTAACTAAACTCAAACTAAATATCCCATGGATTTTTTAAGTTTAATAAAACTTTGAAGTTAAGTTCATATCATGTTTAATGTAACTCATAGGACACTAATGTTCACCAGATCAATGCATACAGAATAGTAATATATATATTTAAAATTATATGATCAATAACACTATAAGAAAATTATAGCTTAAATACAACATTTTTTGTTTTTAATATGTTGCTAATTCAATTTAAAAAAGATTGAAAATTAAATATTTCGGTTCTTAAAACCCTTGTCAATTTAATTAGCAATGGAAGTAGTAGTATGTTACTGGTGTTAGAAATGAATTAGCAATGGAACCAAGTCCTGTTGCTAAATTCTGAAAATAAAAATTAAAAAAATGTATTTATAATCTGTTTTTAATTTAAATCCATTGCAAATCTGTTTTAGAATTTAGAAACTGATTAAAAATTAAATTAATTCTATTTCAAAAATTAGAAATTAGAAATAAAAAATCTAAAAGCAAAATGTTTAATAATATGTTAATAAAACATATTTGTACATGTCTATTTTCAATTTGTCCGTAATTCGTTTCCAATAGCAGCAAATTAGAAAAGATATATATGTTGTTTCTAAATTAATAACAAAACTTATTTCTATTTCTAAATTAAAAACATATTTTCATTCCATTTTTTATTCAGTAAAAAATTCGTTTCTAAATTTCCATTTCTAATATGTTTTTACTAAATTTTCATTTTCTAATTTTGCAGAATTTTATAGTGAAATAGGAGTTGGCATGAAGGGTGTTAAGTCTGATGACACAGATTGGCATTATATGACAAGCCAAGTAGTGACATGGCAAGAGGATGGTGACGTGACTATGATGACTCATCAAAGATTGTGTTTAGTAGATATTCTTCTCAATTCAATCATGTGATGTTAAACTATTTTTGGAAAGTACATCAAGACTAAAGGATCTCTTCAAAAAAGGCAAGTTTTATTTAAAGTATGTTTATCTATCTTTGGTAAGATCCGGGATAATAAATCATATCTTTGATAGAGCTCTTTTTTAGAAAGATCTATTTTGAAGAGGGAGAGGAATATCCTAACAAGAAGATCATGAAGATTGTGTGGAACTTTGTTTGGTATGAAGATATTTGAAGAATCATAATTAAAGAAGGCAAGAACAAATTTAGTTTGGTGTAAAGGTATCTAGAGACACAAACTAAATAAGGAAAGAAAAAGCCATGGAGATTATCAAGACCATATTTAGCAACACAACTTGAAGGAAGATCCAAGAGCTATCTATGGGTGGAACTATTTATGG
Source organism: Dioscorea cayenensis subsp. rotundata (assembly GCF_009730915.1). Taxonomy (NCBI): domain Eukaryota; kingdom Viridiplantae; phylum Streptophyta; class Magnoliopsida; order Dioscoreales; family Dioscoreaceae; genus Dioscorea; species Dioscorea cayenensis. Next base: position 1,381,561 of record NC_052484.1, read on the forward strand.
AGACTAATCATATATGGAGATTGTTTAAAGATTGCATGAGATATGATTAGAGATTTGGAGATCCAAGCATGGATGATTGAAGATCATGCTTGAAGATATTGAAGGCTAAACTTGGATGAAAATGAGATCAAGTTTAGTAACAATATTTTATGAGTCAAACGAAGATCATCTGGGAAGACCAAACTTGGGCCAAGTTTGGAAAGAAGATCGGGAGATCTTCGGTGACCATCTTTGGTGAGATGGTTGCGTGTGCCTTGGTGGGCACGTCCCTCGGGAGAGGGAGACTTTCGAGGAAGGAAGCGGCTGTAGGCAGGAGGAGTTCGGGTCGAGTCAACTGCTATGAGGTGGACTGAAAGAACCGGGAGGTTGAAGGTCGCAGATTTGGGTGCAACTAGCTAGAACTCAGTCATGTTTAGTAAGATGGGTCATGTTGCAATTGGGTGTTGCAACATCTAACTATGGAAGGTGTCCAAATTAGGAAGCGCGGAGAATTCTAAAAGAGGTAAATTTATTAGACGTCGGTGCGTCTATATAAGAGATCCTGCTTGAAGATTTAGGATGAGCCAATCGGTGAGAGACTCCTCGGTGAGAGTTGAGTGAGTGGCCATCGGGCAATCTAGAGAGGATATTCTTTGTATTGAGAGAGTGGGAGAGTGAGAGAGTGAGAGAGTGTTGTACTCCTTGTTCTTATACCTTTTTTAGTGAATTGTTTCTTCGGACCTGGCCCCCCAGATGTAGATATGGTTGTGTCAAACTGGGTTAACAATTTGCTTGTCTCCTTACTCTTGTTTGATTATATGTGTATGTGTTCAAACTTTACGTGAGTTTTTTTTTGTGGCTTTTTCAATTTATGACACTTGGCTCTTTGCAGCTTTAGTATAAGTATAATATTGCAGATCAGCATGACGAAACCAATGACTCATTTTAGTATATAATTCTTTTTAACTCACGTAAAATATTTTATTATTGATGGAAAGAGAAAAAAAAACAGACATTGATAGATGTATGACACTAATTTAATTTGTACATCAAAAGTAATTAAACTTCGAGGATCTCAAACAGTTGATTTCAAATATTTTAATATAATTTATTCTAGTTAATAATTGAATCAAGTTTCATTTTACAAGATACTCCTCTATTTCTTTTTATCTGTCATAAATTCTTGTTTTTTTATCTGTCATTTTAAACATCAAAAAAAGCATTTATTATTATTATTTTCAAAATTAGTATAACACTCAATTTCAATTCATCTCTTGAAATTTAATATGAGAGAGAAATGTAAAGATATAAATTATGGATAATTTTAAAAAAATAATTAATTTTTTATTAAATTAAGTGAAATAACTAACTTTTTTTTATGTGAGATTCGATTATTTACAACAGATAAAAAGAAACGGAGGGAGTAATTTACTAGATGAAGGAACAAGAGATAAAAATAAAGATGGTGGATGAAAATGATAAGTGCTAGTGGATTAATGGAAGCAACCAAGTGGGTGTTTTATATATTAATCTAATTAACACAATGCTATGACACATATTATGAGAATATTTTTTTTACCTAATTTTTCAATAATGGTAGGGCACGCATCAAATGGCAAAGATATTGTAGGGTAAAAGTTAAGCCACAAATATTGATGATAGTAAATAATTTTTTTTTTTTTAAGAATGTGGAGCATTGCGTTTAAGTGGAAAAAACTGTTTAGTTATCATTGTTGAAGCCTAATTTTATCACTAATATTGTAATTATTGGACCTTACATTGTGCCCACAGAAATTAGTGTTCAATGCACTAATTATTTGAATATATATTCTTTTTAATTAATTAATGTAATATCTTGCTACTGTTGTATAAAATATATCTCTATTTTCAGTGATTTATTGGTTTATAATGATAGTAACAACAAATCTTTAAAAAGGAACACATGCTGAAGGGTTTAATCAAAAGCACACAAAATTCCAAGGAAAGACTACTGAAGGGGTTTTATTTTATTTTTATTTTTATAATTATATATATATATATATATATATATTGTGTTCAAAACTACATCTTATGTGTGACGTGTTGATGCAAAGTGTTTGCTCAAGAAAACAATATTATTGTGTAGTGTTTTTGTTTGTCATGGTGGAATTAAATTGAAGATGGAATGGAGAATAATTTATTTATAAGAAATTCAATTTATTGAGAAAGAATTTTAAATAAATCTAGAAATAATTCTCAATGTTTATTCCAATATATATTTTTTCAAAAATATTTCATATATTTTATATATGTCTTTATGTTTATTTGCACCATAATATTGAAACACATCTATCATAGATTTCATGCTTAGAAAATATCTTGGATGAAAATTAAAAAAAAAATGAAAAGTATAGGTATTATACTGAATTTTAAAAAATTACATATATTAAAAAAATTTTGAATAAAAAAAAATTAATCTTATGTTTAATTAAACCTCCTATATAAAATGGTTACCATGACATAAACAAATAAAAAAATAAAAAAAATAAGAGAGTTCATATTAATTAATATTTCAAATACAAATAAATAAAAATCAACATTGAGAAAAATAGATGAAAAATTAAAAATTACTTTATCCCTTAAAAATCTCATCTTGGGTATCAAACAATTAAATAAAATTATTAATTATAATAATTAAAGTGTATCTCTTATTGAGATTTAATTATATAAAATACCATTTATTTAAATCATTAATTAAAATAATTACAACTAACAATAATTAAAATACGATATCTAATTTGAATATTTAATTATAATAATTATTTTCAATAATAATGTTTAAAATATTTTATAATTAAAAAATTTATTTAAAATATCTTATTGTATTTATATGTATTAACTATTAAGAATATAAAAGTAATTTTATCAAATTCTATTTTATTCTCAATATTCTTTCCATCAAACACATTTTTCAATCAAATACATTTTTCATTCCTATTCATATGCCTATAATCTCATTTGTATTCATCATCCCATTCTTATTCCGAGAACCAAATGTACTCTAACTTTATTGGCATTGAATTCTTTAAGAATATTTGTGTTTTGCTGAGTATGTAGTTTTAAATATCAGTTTATATAGGGTAAGAAACTGTATATGTGTATCGAAGGATTAATTTTGCGTCATGCACAGTGCATGCCTTTGACAAGTGGCTTGTCCACATTTTATTTTTTTTTAAAAAAAATTCATGTTTGTAATCATCACTTTAACTATCAATCATATTAGTTTTATTGTGTGTAGGATCTCCTTCAATGCCTAGCTTGGTGGCATGGCCACAAAAATAAAAATAAAAATAAAATAAAACAAAATAAAAAATCCATGCATGTAATTATCACTTTAACCATCAATTGCGTGTAGGATCCAACCCTTTGAAAACTTGGTGGCATGCCCACAACCATATTTATTAATTTGGGTGGAATATCCGCAAATATATATCTTTTTTATATTGCTTGCCTACATTGCACTCACTTAGTTCTATATATTTACTCTTAACTATAAATACTACCGAATTTCCATTAAATTTGCAAGATCATCTCTTTCTTAATTCTCTCCAGGTAAGACTATCTAATTTTTTAATTTTATCTCTACATCCTGATCTCTCCCTCTTGCATAAACTCATATGCTTCCAGAGGGGGTTCCCTGATCTAGAAGCACTACCTTTTTAAATCTTGATTATATATATCACTAATTGGGGGATTAGTCCAACCAATTTGCTAACTGGCCTTAATTTCATGCTTAATCTTTCACATATATAACATTTGCTAACTCGATCTTTTGCAGTGTAATTGGTAACTGTTTAAAGTTTTTTAATTTCATAATCCAATCATTCCTCCCTATAAACCTCATAAATAAATTACAAGGGTAGATCAATACGTGTATATATGAACTTGAAAGATATACTAAAGGTCATAATCCTTTTTTTTTAAAATTTTTTTGTACAATCTTAATATATACATGTATAAGGTTATAATTTTAGTATAAGATGATTTTTCTTTTTCTGTTGTTTAATTAATAACCTTAAATACATTAAGGGAATTACTCAAATACTCAATTTTATATATATATATATATATAAAGATCCTATCCACCCCCTCCTTATCTCTGTTTTTTTCCCTAAATAACCTTAAATAAAGCATTAAGGGAATCATCAAGGTAGGAAAAATGGCCTCTATAACTATTATCTCTTGATGTAGCAGTAACAAGCTAGGTTCAAAGATGAAGCTGTTTGTGTTCCTCTTCATGATGTTGTTTACACAAGTGTTAACTCAAGGTATGATCTGTACTTATAAGAGTTTATACATATATATGGTTCCTCTATTCTTAAATAAGTGTTATTATTCCCAAAGTTTTTTTTCCTAAATTACTTAATTATCATGTTACAATATACCAAAGCATATTTATTATTATTTTTTCCAATTTTACTCTTTTTTTTTCTCTCTGCATTGATACTCAATTAATTATACCTATGGTGCAATTTTCTACTTAATTTTAATGAGTTTTAGGTAATTCTATTTTTCAAAATTTATTAATAGAATCCACAAATATGCATTATGTACTATTATAAATTGAATTTTTAATAAAAGATTTATACATTAATAGAATAAATAGTTACAAGAAAAAGATAATCAGTCTAATGGTTTTTTTCTTCTTCGAAATTTTAAGAGATTTATTAGTTTCTTTACAGTCTATGCAATTCTTTAACATGACACTTATTTGAGAATGGAGGGAATATGTGGTTAATTATGCTGGCAATCATGGGAGTTGGTAATTATCGATCTGTTCCTATTTTGATAGGTGAAAAACCAAATTTCTGGTTATGCCCACCAGCAATTTGGGAATGTGTCATAGGAAACTTAAATTATAATTACATAGAAGGTGATCCAAAGGGGCCTGAGAATTGGTGGAAACTTCATGACAATTGGGCACTATGTGGCAAAGGCCAAATGCAGTCTCCCATAGATTTGAGTGATGAGGAGAAGGACCCTACATTGGGGAATTTGAAACTGAATTACATGGCCACAAATGCAACACTTGTCAACCATGGACGTGAGGTTGTGGTACGTGAAGTACATAAATAAGAAGATTAATTATAATTAGGGTTTCATCCATGCATGCATGTAGAGGGTTGTTCTTGCATACATGCACATAAAGTATTACTAGTTTATCTCTAAGGGTTTCACTTTCATGCACGTATGCCTGATGCATGCATGCAAAGTTTTGTTTGGGTTTCATGCATGCATGCATGCATGTAGAGGATTAATTTTGCATAGAGAGTATTATTAGATATTCATCCTTGCATATAGAGGATCACTTTTATATAAATTTAGAGTATCATAATTAGGGTTTCATCCATGCATGCACACATGCATAGTGCATTATTAGGGTTTTGATGGATGGATGGATGGATGCAGCTAGAATGGGACGGTGATGCTGGTTATCTGAAAATTGATTCAACTCAATACTCACTTAAGCAAATGTATTGGCATTATCCTTCTGAGCACCAGATTGACAGCACTAGGTATATATATAGTGTTATAAACAATATAATGCTATACATACATAAATACATATATAAATACACACACACACACACCCTTCATAAAGATTATTTTGGATCAAAGTTTGGAAGTTTCAAAACAGAAAGTTTTTATATGAAATTAATTAAACTTTAATATAATTTAAAATAAGCAATAATTTTTGTAAAAAAATATATAATATTGAAATATTCAGATATAATAAAAATTGGTGGAAGGAACCTTTCATGTTTGGTTGTAGCCTTTAGTTAACCTCACAAGTCATAACTTAACATATATATGTGTGTGTGTGTGTGTGTGCACATAATCACCATTTAGTAAATATAAGTTTGAGACTCTAATAAAATAGTTAAAACTCTATAATATAATATGGTTTTTGTCTCAAAGATGCTCTCATTTAAATTTAAAACAACTAGAGCTATATATTTTGTTAAATTGGTGTTAATTGTGCATGCAGGCTTATATACACATAAAAACATGCCACTCATGCATGTCTTTCTTAAACTTTTTGTTAATGGCAAGAAACTTTCCATCCATTTTTGTAAATTTCATATGAAAATTTAATAATATTTAGACCTTCATGAATTAATCATTTTCAAAAATGCGTTTCAATATCTTTAATCTATTAAGTTGCATTGTTGTTAAGATATGATCTTGAGGCTCACATGGTGCATGAGAGCAAGGATGGAAAGAAGGCTGTTATTGCCAATCTCTACAAAATTGGTGCTTCCAATCAATTCCTTGAGAAGGTAATTAATTCATTAATTAATTAAATTAATAGTTAATTAATTCATCATATA
>NC_052484.1:1388910-1522666 GCF_009730915.1 Dioscorea cayenensis subsp. rotundata
TCCCAACACCTCCTTCAACACAATTATCTGTGAGCTCAATTTGAAGGACTTGATCTCTGATCCAGACTCCGAGACCTTCACATCACCCGGCGGAGTGGTCGCCGGCTTTGTACTCTGCTTTCCTAACTACTCTACATTCTTGGCTAAGCCAGGGTTGCACATTGAGGATATATTTGTGAGAGAGCCATACCGGAGGATGGGCTTAGGACGGATGCTGCTGTCGGCGGTGGCCGGGCAGGCGGCGAAGATGGGTTTCGGCCGGGTTGAGTGGAGTGTTTTGGATTGGAATGTGAATGCTATCCAATTCTATGAGCAGATGGGTGCTGATGTTTTGCATGAATGGAGGATTTGCAGGCTCACTGGTGAGAAGTTACATAGATATGCAGAGGATCATTATTAGAATTGAAGTTTCTGTGCTCTTTGTTCTTCTTTGATTAATATTATTTCTTTTAATTTCTTCTTCTGTTTTGAAATTATGCTGTTTTTGTTGTTTGAATCCTTTGTATTGAGGACCTTTTTTTATATGATTTGCTTCGCTTCATAGTTCATAGTCATATGTTGTGTCTGAAATTATTAATGCATTATTTCAAAAATAAAAAAAATTATTAATGTATTCAATTTTGTTTATTATTGTTTTTGATGAATTCTAATTTGAAGTTTTTTTAAAAATATATTTATGGGGAAGATGATTTCGTTAGCACATTAGCTGACTAAGTTTTTTATGTATGTTTTTTTATTTACACTAGGTGGCAAACACTCTCATTTAAGATTTAAATTAGAGACATGTATAGATGTGAAGCGTACTCCAAGCTTAAAAATAATTTGTCCTCAAAATTAGAATCTTATGCAAAAAGGTTATGTGGATGTTTATTAAAATAAATTAAATAAAAAAATTTATTTTTTTAAAAAAAAATAAATCAGAGGTTTTTTATAATAAAATTAAATAAACCATAATTTTATTAAAAAAAATAAAAAGAAAATTGACATGTTTATCAAGGAAATACATGAAATGAACCACATGGAGTAATAAATTAAAAAATGACAGTAAACAATAATTAGATTTTCATTTGATTCAGTAATCTTACATTGCATTTTACTTGCTAAATTGCGAAAACATTATTTGCGATCACATGAATCTCGAGACTTTCCTCAAATTAATCATATAATTAGATATTCATTTAATTCAAGGAATTTTACATTACAAATGACCTGAATGTTCCCTGTAATTGCCAAATTAAATTGTGATACGTTCCCTAGAAAAGTCATATCTGTTATTAAGATAGGACCTTTTCTTGAGAATTATATATGAGAATTTCATTATTTTTCAAGAGATATGTAATAGAAGATTTGAATTTATTTTTTTTAATAAAGTGGAATAAATACGGATTTATTAGAAAACCAAACCGAAACAAACAAACACAGACACAAATAAACTATAGAGAAAAAGAAAATAGAGAACACAATAAACATACATGAAAAACTAGAAAAATAGTGCATCACCAGGGGTGTTGCACCCTAAGAAAAAACAACAAAACAAACAGACGAATGAAAATCCAGAAGATGAAGTCCACCAAGAGATAACACAAGTCTTCTCGATCAGGAGGAGGAGGGGTTTGAATCTTCTTAATTGAACTCAAATCAAAACTGATTTTTTAAATGTATTCTATATTATTGTCCAAATCGATCATATGCTCATTGCTTGAGTTTTACGCAGCTCCTAACTCAATCAAATCCCAACTCAAGGATTCTCTTCCTAAGATCAAGCGCGGTCTAACTTTCGTGGGTCCTAGGGTTCTCGATCGACCTAAATCTGCCAGCTCCGGTGACAAGTGAGCCTAACACCCCCTTCCTTTATTGTCAGTTTAACTTAATCAGCTTCGGGCTTCACCATTCTCGTGAATGGTGTCCTATCCCCTTTTCTTTTGTCAGCTCTCTTTCTTTATGTGTTTCCTTCTTCGTTGTTTTTCTTTATTTTGCTGGGTTTCACCTCAAATGACCCGATTTTTTTATGATATTCACTTTTTCAATAAATAAGTGGTTTATCCACTTTTTTTCAAAATATATATATATATATATATATATAGGCAAGAATAAACCACCTAATTCAAAAATGATTACCCATTACTATAGAACCCTTGTTTTTATCATTTTGGTTGATTAATATAATCATTCAGTGAGATTTTTAAGTCATATTCATAAAAATATATATAATTTTTTATTTAATTGATAAATTAAGAATGTTATATTATTAATTGTCTTTTTACTTAACATACTCTTATCTTAATATTTTAATGTAAATATCAAACTTATTTAATAATAAATATTTATTATCAAATAAAAAATAAATAAAAATAAATAAATTTTTCTTAAAACAATTTTTTTATATTAAAAAAAAAAACAGGAACTATATATATATACATACATATTTCTAAACTTCCTACAAATAGTGTATTCTTTGGGGTGTTAAATGTAAAAAGAGTCCTCCATATATAAACTCAGAGAAGCGCTTGAGGTTTCAAACATCTCTCTGTTTCATCGTCTTCCACTCTTCTTCTCAGCCGCCAATGGCGACCTCCGAGGACCGACCTCCGGCGATGTCGGCGATGATCCGTCTGGCCGAGAAGCACGACGTGCCGCACATCCTGCGCTTGATCCATCAAATGGCGGTGTTCGAGCACCTCACCCATCTCTTCTCCGCCACCGAGCCCTCCCTCTCCGCCACCCTCTTCCCCTCCAACCCTTCCCCTCCATTCCTCTCCTTCACCGTTATCATCCTCGAGCTATCACCATCTCCATCGCCGCCGGCTCCCAACCTTTCCTTCACTCCGATCGTCCGCGAACTCGATCTGAAGTCCCTCGATCTCCGATCCAGACTCCGAGACCTTCACATCATCCGGTGGAGTGGTCGCCGGGTTCGTGCTTTGCTTCCCTAACTACTCTTCATTCCTGGCGAAGCCGGGGCTATACATCGAGGATATATTTGTTAGGGAACCGTACCGGAGGATGGGATTGGGACGGATGCTGCTGTCGGCGGTGGCTGGGCAGGCGGCGAAGATGGGTTTCGGCCGGGTTGAGTGGTGTGTGTTGGATTGGAATGTGAATGCCATCAAGTTCTATGAGGAGATGGGCGCTGATGTTATGCAAGAATGGAGGATTTGCAGGCTTACTGGTGATAAGCTGCAGGCCTATGCAAAGGATCACCATCAGGATTGAGGTTCTGTGCCCTTGACTCCTCCTCTTTGATGAATATTTCTTCTTCTTTATCAGCTAAATAAACTTGTTGATCTCTTCTGATGTTATGAATCCATGTTGTTTGTGTTGTGAAACCTTAGATTGAGGACCTTTTTTTGTATAATTTTCCTTCATAGTCATATGCAGTACATGGTATCACTAATACATGCTCAGAGAGACACAAATGTTGGAAGAGGAGCAGCAATATTGCAATCAAATGAGTATAATAGGATCTAGGAAGAGATGGCAGCTGAAAAATTATAGATTCATCCTACATGGCTTTGATGACATATAATCACTTGACTACAATTATAATCAAGGAATTATTTAATTTAGCTTTGAAAGTTTGTGCAGATTTATGCTGAGTGCTTCCGCAAATATGCAACATAACTGCTGCAGGAGATGGTGAGTTTCAAGAACTGTGAGAGTTGGGTTGAATGATAATGTCACAGGTTGGCAATTCATGTATTGCGGAGGCAAACTCAAATTCCTTGATGTTTTCAGGAAAGTTTTTATTCTTGAACTATTGCAATTTACTATTTTGATGAAATTTGGTTACTGCCAAACTTCCAGTGATTGTCAAGCCAAGTGGAAAAAAAGAAAAAGAAATAGCTAATGCAATTTTATTTGATTGTAATAGTTACTCAGCATCCAGCAGTAAATTGTGTTGCTCTTCTTTACTTTCAAGGACAGGGCTTCTTTTGAGAGGGGGAATTGCTATTCGGAGGATGCCCTCCTTTTTTGCCATTTTGCTGTACATTTTTGTTGATTGACATTTTGCTCATTTTACTGGTTGAAACCTTTCCTTTACAAGATGATATTTACTTCCACCGTATCATTCATATGGATCTATACATGATTGTGCTTATTTTTTCTAGCTAGGAAATATTTGTGCAAAGATATGTTTACTGAAGGTAGAAGATATTGAGGGTGCAGAGAAGTGTTTGGGGTGTTGATTGCTTCAATTAAATGTAATCATTGTGCTATTACCTAATGTATAGTTGCTAATAAGATGCCGCTTGTGCACCCAATTTACGAGAGTTTGAGTCAAAGTGCATTTGTTCGTGGCTACCTCTTTGGTGGCTATGGAAGATCAACTGTGCTAAAGCCAGCCTTGCAAGGAGGTGAGTATTCACCTTCGCCGATCCCCACCACCCCTCATTTCTCCCTAATATTCATGAGTTTGCTCTCAAGACCCCAATCTCCAATTTTGATACTGAGACTTTCACATTGGTCAGATGACGGCCACTGGGTTTGTGGTCTGTTTCCCTAACTGCTCTTTGTTCCTGGCAGGTGCTGTAAATTGAGGATATATTTGTGAGGGAGCCATACAAGAGGAGAGGGTTGGGGATGGTACTGGTGGTGATCCAGCTAGTGGGTGGCAAGCATAAGCTTCAGGCGGGTGAGTGGCGTGTTGGATTGGAGTGCCAATGCCATCAAGTTCTATAAGGAGATGGGAGCTGATGTTTTGCAAGAGGGGAGAATCTGCAGGCGTATGTAGAGGACAGCCTTTGGGGCTGAGGTTCTGTGCTCTTTCTTCCTCTCTGATGAATTTTTCTTCTTTTCTTTATGCCTGTTTAGCGCTCAGATGAACTTCATCTGTTGTGATGCCTTGCTGTTATGTATCGAGGCCCTAGATTGATATCCCTTTTGGTGAAGATTTATATATTCACTAATGCATGCTCACAAAGGATCATAAATGTTGGAAAGAGACTGATCATTGCAAGCAAGAAAGTAGAATTAAACAAAGGAACTTTATCTGTAGTTATATACATATGGTATTACCTGGACAAGCTTGTGAAGAAGCTCAAATATCAACATTGTCTATGAATTTAGCAAATGGAAGATGCAAATAGGATTTAGTGAAATATTTGTATCAAGTGCTAGTTTTTTATTAGGCCTTTGTGCCATAAGATTCTTTTGATTTTGTTTATGTTCACTAGTGTGATCACATAGATCTTGTCATATACTGTGTCAGTGAACCGAAAGAAGGTGATTCTCCATGTTCTGTTGAGAATTAGAATGCTGGAAACTGCCCAAAACCCAGTTAAGAACCCTAAAATGACGAAGACATAAAATAAGATTTCATCCAGTATGTCGTCTTGGTGTCCATCCTGTCCATCAGCTGTTCTAGATTTGTTCTGTTGAGATGGTTCATCCCCTGGGCAACTTCTGAGCAACGGAACTCCACAAAGATTAGGATTTCCTTCATAAATTGATGGATCAAGCAAGGTATTTAGCTGGCCACCAGTCGGGATTCTGCCTGACAAGTTGTTGTTAGACAAGTTCAAGTGATGCAAGAAGCTTAAGCTTGACAAGTTCAAAGGAATAGGTCCTGATAACTTGTTTCTTGACAAGTCTAGAGTTTCCAACAACTGCAAAAGACCAATTCTCTCTGTGATTTCACCTGTTAGATGGTTTCCTGACAAGTTGAGGGTATTCATGCCAGAAAGATCCATCAATTTATGTGGGATGCGACCTGATAAATTATTCATCGAGAGGTCCATAAATGTTAGAAGACTGAGTAATTTGTCATATGCATAGTATCTTCCCTTCGTCACCAACCACATTGTCATAACCAAGCCCTTCGATGTAGAATCCTCAAATTCCCCGCCACCCCCTCTTTCACTTGCTGTCTTCTTCATGCCTTCAAGGTTGCCAAAACTCCTTGGTATTGTTCCTGATAAGTGATTGTTTGAAAGGTCTAACACATGGAGATTAGTAAAATTTGCCATCTGTGAAGGTATTGTGCCAACAAACTGATTTAAGCGCAAGTTTAGGATTTTCATTTCAGGTAAACTTTCCCCTAGCCAAATTGGTATGCGCCCTGTGAACCTGTTTCGACTTAGATCCAGAGTATGTAGCTCCGTAAGATTCATAGAAATTTCTGGAAGTTCACCAGACAGATAATTGTTGCTTAAGTCTAACAACTGAAGTGACTTTAGAGAACCAATAGACCTCGGAAATCCTCCAAATAGTTTGCTGCCAGCTAAGTTCAAAAATTTTATTCCTTGTGCCCTCTCCCAACAATCAAGTATCTCACCAATTAAGTGATTTTCTGATAGATCTAGAACTACCAACTCCGTCAAGTTACATAAAGACTCTGGAAGATGGCCAGAGAAGTTGTTTTGAGCAAAAGATAAGTACGCCAGCTTAGGCATCTTCTCATTGATAGAAGGAGGAATTGGTCCTGTAAATGAGTTATTCCACAAGTATAATTCAACAACATTTGAAGGGAAATAAGGCAACTCACCTTCAAAGTGGTTGGAACTCATATCAATAAGTACTTCAGCATTCAACTGAAACTTTGGTGACCTGGGCAGTTTGCCTCTGATCTCATTGTTGTTGAGATACAGAGTACCAACATGAGAAGTGACGTTCCAAAACCAATCTGGTATGGAGTCTACTATTCCTGCATATGACATGTCTAGGAATGTTGCTTTCTCCTGGGTTCGCAGCCATGGTGGAAATTTTGGTCCCAATTGGCAGGACCGCATTTGAATTACCTCGAGTTGGAAAGGTGGAATCCACTCAGCATCAAACCTCAACTGTAATGAACTTTCTTGCAGGTTCAGCTTTTTCAATTTTGTGAGATTTGCAAAATGTTCCTCAGTTAGGATTGTGTTGAAATTGTTGATGCCAAGATTCAAATCGATTAACTCTTGAAGTTGTCCAAGGCTTTCTGAGATGCTCTCATTGAATTCATTGAGCGGAAGTTGCAGGATTTGCAAGTCTGAAAGTTTTCCAATGGATGCTGGAATAGGACCATAAAGTCTGTTTGACGACAAATCAAGAACTTTGAGATGTTTAAGATCACTAATCCAATCAGGAAAAGGTACTGCAAATGCATTATCTCCTACATGTAATTCCTCCAAGCTGTCCTTTATGCAACCATTGAACATCTCTTCCAATTCTGCTAGATTATGACCTTCTAAACTGTGAGTTAGATGTAATGTCTGCAGATTGCAGAGAGAGCTCATATCTCTCGGCAATGAACCCTCAATCTTCATGCCTGACATGCCAAGGTACTTGAGCAAAGTCATGTTCCCTATAGCAGCTGAAACAGGCCCAACAAATGCACTCCAACGGAGGTCAAGGTGTTCAAGGCTGATTATATCATACAAGAACTCAGGTATTGTTGTGTTGAAGTAATTGTTAGAGAGATCAAGGACAGAAAGAGATGTGAAATTGATATGAGATAGAGATTTGGGAATGATTTCTAGCATGCAGTCATAAAGATGTATCTGTCTTATCACAGGGAGCATGTTGAGTATTGGAAACCAATCAGATAAACCACTTTGGTCTACACAACTCATGTCAAGGTACAGCAAGGATGATAAACCAGAGAGCCATTGAGCATCATCAAGATAGAGAGCATAGGTTGGTGAATATAGATCAAGATAATGCAAATGGGAAAGATTGCCAAGCTCTGGAGGTATGTTTCCAATGAAACCAGTTGCAGAAAGATTTAAGTAGCGCAAGTGTTTGAAGTAACCAATAAACACAGGAATAGATGAGTTTCCGAAATAGTTACCACTCAAATCTAGATATTTCAAGTGTTTGAGTTTCTGCAAAGATGGACTAACCTTACCAAGAAGGGAGCCTTGGTTGTAAGGGAAGTCATCATCATCATTAAGAGGATCAGGGTTTTGAAGATCTAGATGAGTAATGTGATGAGTTGTCTCATCACAAGTTAGTCCTCTCCAGCTGCAGCAATCTTCACCAACCCAAGAAGAAAGATGGCCAGTGGGATCCTTTAACACCATCCTTGAAATCTAATAATGCTTGTTTCTCAGATACTATGCAGTGTATACTGGAGGTGGCATTACTTGAGTAGCTACTGGAGATTTGGATGAAGAGAAACAGAAGGAAGAGGTTGTGAACTGGTTGTCTATGAGCCATGGAATACCACTGAAAACTTCAATATCTCTCTGTTTTTATAAGAGGTATGATTTAGTCAACTTAAGTTTCATTGTTTTTGAATTTTTTTAAGTGCAGTTTGTGACTAAGTAAGTTGGTGGAAGTTACCAGACATTTGAGACTAATTAGCTTGTGACTAGATATGGTCAATGGTTTCTTTAGGTTCACATTGTTTATTTTAGATAAAAAGAGAAGAATATAAGAGTGGCAAAGGACAAACAGAAGTGGGTTTTTGGGTAGAGTTATTTTTGAAAAAACATTTTCATTAGTGAGTTCAAATTAGTCTGAATGTTTATTTTATAAAGTTATTAGCTGTTTGTTAACTTTTTTATGCAGAAAGCACATTCAAGTGTGTTTTATAATGTATAAAATATGTATATATTGGTTTTTCAACCAAAAGTCTCATTCTATTTGTTTTTAAAGGAGTACTTTTGGACGGAATAGGCCGGTGGAACTCATGAAGACATTTGAGACTGACAAGCACTAGTATCTGATGCTCTGTTCCAGGATAATGTCCAATCCAAATAAGTCAAAAGGTATACAGTGAAGTGTGGAAGGACAATGTGAGAAACGACAAGCATTTTTGTGGAGCACTAACGTATGGTATGATAATTCTCATTTCTCAATTCATTTTGTTAAATACCACCATTTTATGCTGATTAGAAGTATGCCTGTTCTAGAATTCTATTTACTAACAGTAGTAAATGAGAAAAGAGAAATGAAGACCATGGATTTGTTTTATCTCTTTAGTTTAAATTTAATAAATAAGCTTGGTAGTCTTAAATAGTGAATTGAAGAAACATGGTAGGGTTTTATTCTTTAAACTAAACATTCTTTCATTTGGATCAAATTAATACTTGAGATACATTAATTTCACCATAGCAATAGAGAAGACACTAATATTTCCCAAGCACTAGTCTTTTTACTTGTGAAGAGTTTAGAAGAAATTCCAATGACATTCACTTAGCAACTGTACAGCCTCTGAGTTGCCAAAACAGAATGACAATGGTTTTAACATAACAAGGAAAACAAAACTTGTGTAATTTTTCCTTGTGTAGAAACCTGGACAGCTGTCATAAAAGGACCTTTTTTTTTGTGATTTCAACTAAACCTGTAACAAAAAAATTTAGAGAGGTTTAGTTGTTGGTATGTTGAAAAGCACAAGTCAGTCAGTGGTCAGCTACCACACAAAATATTAATTGCCCCAGAGCTTGAGTTGCAGTTAGTTTGAGGCTTTGCTACTCTGGCTTACTGAAGTTTCATCCTCATAAGCATCTAATTTCCGCTCCCTCGGGTATGGATGGATGTTAGCCAGTTCTTTTACCCGTCGTAAAAGAGATTGCGGTATCGGCACAGTCATGTTCTTTTGCGGCTTAACTCGCTGCACATCCAAAATAACCCTTACTTCAATATTATGAAAACTCTTCGTATTTTCCTCGATGATTTTTCAATCTTGTTCATAAACAAAGTGTTCAGTATCGTACCTTGTTGCTTCTCATGGGCACACCACTAGCTCTCAACAAATTTCTCCATTTATCCTGCCAAATTCACAGGAATGGTCAAAATCTAACAGCATTTTTTTTTCCATTATGATGCAGTGAAAAAAACATCACAATGAGAAGGCACCTTCAGATCAACAGATGTGCGGTAAGTAGAATTGGCGAACAAAAGCCGCTTGATATCAGTCCATTTACCAACTCCGCATTTTGAAACACCATCGATAAGTTTTGGTTATCTCAGTAAGTGTCCATTGCCTGTGGTTCTTCCTTCTCGAACTATTTTTCCTTATCCTAAATGTTTCAATAGAGTCATCCGACGATTCATCAAGTGAAGCATAATAAGTAGCATCATCACATGACTCCGACCTTGATGTCTCAGCACTCACAGAATCCATTGGCAGCACTCGCGCTTTATTTCCTCCTCCAAAGTCATTCATCTGAAGACCATTGTTATTATGTCAGAACTAAATCACACAAAAAAAAAATAAATAAATAAATTGCCGGTCTTTGCAAACAAACAATAGAATAAGAAAACAATAGCTTACAATGAAATTGATGTTTTTATTTGGGCAAACTCTCTGTACCCGTCGACCACGAGGAACCACTTGATTAATTATCGATAGCATTTCCGAACCTCTCCACCTGCATTGATCATCTGTTTCTAATGTTTCTTCAATATATCTTTGATGCCGAGATCTCTTACCACAAACAGCAGTGCTCTTTGTCACAGGCCCGGACCCAGCTCTATCGACTTCACAAAAAGCAGCCACCACAGCATCTCTGGTTAACTGTCCCTCCGGATGAACACTTCTGCCAACTACCAATTTTTCCGTATCATGTGTGTTTATTAAAGAACAACACACACTCCTCGCCAAATCGTTTCCAGGTATCAATATCATGCTATCTTCACTTTCCTGCGGCAATTCAGTTTCAAAATGGCCAGGAAAACTATCTTTGTCAGTAAAATTCTGCAAACCACACAAAATACGATGTCTGAGCCATTCCTTATCGTTTACACACGTATCCTGTCCAAACGAACTTTTAAAGGCATCATGAAGTTCTCGGCCACTCATATCATTTCGGAACATTGGTTTGTGATCAGATGCAGATTCCAGAATCACAGAATCTGATACTTTGACAGTATTTAAACTATTTCCTAAACCTTGGGCCTCACATTTCAAACTCAAGTCCTCTCTTTGTGATTCATAATGTAAAGGACTATTCGGTCGCAAATTTCTAGCAGAAGCTGAAACAACTGAAGAAAAATACACTTGCTAAACTAAAAGAAACTCATATTTAGGTTAAACCAAGTAATGGAATCGGTTTTATGACTAAGTCGAGCACATTACCTGGAAGATTATCCTGATTATCACATGTTAAAAGAAGAGTAGTTCCTTCATCAGCAGCTCCGCCAAACGTTCTATTTACATACTGTGAAAACATACAAAATTTTATGATCAGAATAACTTAGATCAAATTGACAGTATGATAAAATGTGGTCAGATATACATTTAAGCTAATGATCAATTACCAACAGGTACTTTTGACAACGGCTATTCTTAGCTATTGCTTTTCGGTAGCAGTTAAAAATCAACACCGTATCATGTAATGATCAACTACATGATATGGATGTCTCTAATGCATTTAATTATGTGATGCACCTTGTAAATGTTTTGATCAACATTTGTAGTGTACAATATATAAATAAAACATAAGAAAACATCAGTAGATCTAGCAGTTAATTGACTCAAATAAGTTGAGATGCAAAAGAGCTCACTTCTTGCACTTGATTTCCTCCATGAGCATTAGCTGTTTCCAAATCATCTGCATGAGAAATCACAATCCATGAGAGAACTTGCAATGCAGCTAAATTAAACCAAAGAGCAGGATAAACATTTAAACAAGAGAATTATCGACTATACATGAATATATTCAAGATGAAGATGTCAAAGGACCACCAACAAGAGTGATTATCACTTCAAAACAATTGATTAGAATACGAGTTTCAAATAGTGTGAAGAACATCAACATACGAAGAGGGGAAAGAAAACAAAAAAAATGGAACTTACTGTAATCTACATTGACAACATTGTTATCAATGGCGCATGGAACATCACCAATGGCAAAGTAATAATCAGCTTCATCCATGTGAAAGAACATAGCATCATCAACAAAAGTTCGGTCTGTTTGTACATCAGCAGATAAATTTTTCGACTTTGACTTCATAACATCTTCTTCGTACACAGGGATAACAGATCCATCTCCTATAGCCTACAAAATTATAAGATGGACAATGAAGTGATATGACCATTTTCATAAATAAATAAAAAAAAAAGCTAAGTTGTCGGGCACATCGCAATTATTTTATTACCTTTAAACATATGCCTCACTTAACAGCAATCCTAACAGCCCAAAATCATCGATATATATATATATATATATATATAATTCATTTGATATTGATTATTATGATGAATGAAATGCAACTTATAAACACAATAAAAGTTTAAACAAAGTAAAGCAATCTAAACTTCAACTATTTCATAAAAGTCAGTAGTGCGAACATTTTGTTAGTCTATCAAACTGATGCAAGCCTTGCATACCTGAATGAACTTATAGCTCAGTTGCTTCACTGCAGTTACTGGATTTACAAGATTTCCTTCAAAAGTTTTGTTCATTAGTCCAGGAATAGGCGCGATATTATCTCCGATATCCATGTACCACCATCCGCTAGTTCAACAACTACAAGAATAACTTCAACTTTTGAGTTCAATTGGTGGAAAACATAAAAAAATAAAAAAAATAAATAACAGGTCTATTCTCTTCCATTTTAATTATGAACATCAAACATTAAATTGCCAAGAAAAAAAATTGATGAAAATGTATAAGAAAACAGAAATATCATTCCTAAAGGTTTGCAATCACAAAGCATCTTATCAAAGCTCAATTGATGTAAAAGATGAAAACCTACAGGGTTTCACCATACAAGAATTTTTCTTTCCCTGAATTTTTTAATCACAATTCACAATGCATTTTATCCAAGTTACATGGAGGTATGCCACCATAATTAATATCTTAAAGTGAGGGTTTCACCAAACATGAAATTTCTTTTATAAATTTCTAAGCAAAATGCAGTCTATCCAAGCTTTATTTAAGTGTAACATGGCATTCCTTCCTAATTCTAATCAAAATTCAACTCAGTCAAGTTCCATTAAAGTATAATATGATAACAAGCACTTTCAAAAGTAAGGATTTCACCAACCATGAAATTTAGTTACCAAGCTCTATTTAAGTGTAACATGAGAATTTCACCAAACATGAAATTTCCTTCCAAATTTCTAAGCAAAATACACTCCATCCAAAGCTCTATTTAAGGGTAACATGGCATTTCTTCCAAATTCTAATCAAAATTCAACTCAGCAAAGTTCAATTAAAGTATAATATGATAACAAGCACTTTCAAAAGTAAGGGTTTCACAAACCATGAAATTTAGTTACCAAGTTTCTAATCACAATGCACTTTATCCAAAATCTCAATTAAACCAAATCATGATAATCAACACCTACAAACTAAAATTTCACCAAACAAGTAATCAAATTCACATCTCATCTAGTCATCCATCAACAACATCAAACTAGGGTTTCAAAAAAGCAAATACAACCCCAAAGCCACAAAATTCAAAAGAAAATTTCACATCAAAACCTAAAAAAACTCACACATAAACCCCAAAAAAAAACTCAAAACCCACATTCTCAAAACCCAAACAAAAAACAAAAATCACTAAAAAAAGCCATTCAAAAACCTCCAATAATCTCTCAGACTTACCCAATCATCATCATCTAAAAAAAAAACCCCAAAACCAAACCACAAATCATAAATCCACAAACACTTCAAAGCTAAAAAAAACCAGATAATTATCAGTTAAATCCCATCCAAATTGAAGGAAAAAAAAAACAAAGAGACATCAAAGAGATGAGCTCACACTGAGAGACGAAGCATGGAAAGCAGAGAAGAAGAGAAGCGAAACCGCCATTGATGCGAACGAGGAGAGAAAAAGATTTGATGGTTTATATAACGAAGAGAGAGAGAGAGAAGAAGAGCAGCGGACGTGACATTGAGAGAATAAACCGGATTGGATTTTTCTGGGTTTGAAGTCCGCGCGGGATCCGACACACGTGTAACAGTCACCGTCTCATCTTTAATGCCATGTGGCGAGTAACTGTGAGAGTATGAAACCTCGAGATCTGTGACTGTGTTTAGTATCGAGGTAATTTGATTGATTGGAAATATATTGGTTAAATAATTATAAGAAAATCTTTAAATAGATGCTAAGGTTTGAGGTTATGCTCCTATTTTTTTTCTTTTTCTTTTTATTTTTTTATTTTTTATTTTTTAATAATGAAAAATAGGAGAATTTTTTTTTGTCCGTTTCTTTGGGTGTATGAGCAAATGAGTTGCTTTCTCAAGTCTTACCATGTCACCAATATTTTTATATATAAATTAAAATAAATAATGATGTAAACCTTACAATCCTAATGACTTCAATTTTTAATATGTTAATTAGATCTTTTTCGTACATTTTTACTAGTTTGATTCTAAAAACTTTTTTATCTATTTATTTATTTAAAAAATTTATGAAACATTAAATATTAATTTTTACAAATTTCTATTTATAGTTTTTAATAAATTATATTCAATTATAGATTTTTTAAAATATATTTAATTTTATAAATTAATGAAATTTTTATAAATTTTAATTAATTTTTTAATTCATGTGACATTATTAAAATAGACAAATAAAAAAACAAAGAAAATAATTTAGACAAAATATAACATAAACAAGGTATTCATAAAAAGTTGAGGAATTAAAAAAAATTTCACAATTTTTCTAGTGAGGGCAAGTATAACATAAACAACGAAGCCAAAATAATAATAATAATAATAATAAGCAGCTGTTTTCATCACAAACTACTACAACAGGAATTGCATTACATGGATTTGGCCCAAGAACATTCAGGTTCTGAGAAATTGAGTCATAAACAGGTTTCATCAGATGCATTCAGTGAAAGTACCAGTCTATTGTTGATGCATGAAACAAGGTCCATCTTCATCAGTTATGTGTTCATGAGATTTGGTTTGATCAAAATCGAAGACCGACATTTCTGAATCAAAATGCAACAGCAGTATACAAACATCATTAAGTTTGCATTGAATGTTCTTCGGCAGTCTCGACTGGAGCCAGGCCTCGGATCTTGACATCATAGAAAACTTCTTCGACTCTTCTCAAGTCATACTTCATGCCTATAACGTACACAGTGGAACATGATTGAATCACTGGTGATATGGAAATAAGGAACAAATTTATGAGAACTCACCGTCAAACTTTTTACGTAGAAAATCGTTTCGAAGATTAAGCATTCGAAATGCAGCATGGAGATCAGTCAAAAACTTCAACACCTTTCTTTGGAGAATCATAATCGCCTGCAGTTACTTGATTCACCACATACCTCGGCTGGAATGCCGTGATTCAACATAAATATTAAATCAGGAATGTTGAGGGATTTGTTATACGGAGAAAAAAAACAGTGTTTGATGTATAACATTCAAATTTAGGTAAATACAGAGAATAATAGGACAGTGAAACCCTTTCGAAAAAGATCACATGAATTTGGAAGACATTTGTCCAATCAGCTTCATTTCAGTAAGAATGTATTTTAGGTTTGAAAAAAGAAACTCTGATTAGTGCTATTCAATTTGTGCATCATAGCACTACATAAAAGGTCAAGGAAAATTACAGAAATAAATAATGATTTATATAACCAATGTTTTGTATGAAACAATCAATATTTGGCTCGCATAACTTATGCACAATTAGGGCATACCACCTAATAATACATGAAAAAAAAAAATGCTTAGCTACAGGATAAGAGATAGCACTAACCAGTTCATTGGACATGAAACATATTCCTGCAACACAGAATGCAAAGATTATTAGTCAAGGAAAAACCATAAGTAACACCTGCATTCAAGATAGAGTATAGGAGATGAGTGCAGGGAAATTGTAGTTTGATTATAGTAACTTTACCAAAAGCATACTCAACTTCCCAGTGGTCCTAATTCCTAAAGAACTACAACAAACTCAAGTATCTTCACCAATATATAAACTATAATTCAGAATCACAGTTTCCGGCAATGATAAGTTTAGCCCATACAAGGATGACTCTGGACAAGACACTACTAGCAACTTCAGGGACATACCAGGAAATAAAACAGAATTTGCGGAATCCAGAAACAACAAGCGGAGGCAGTAGGCAAGAAAAAAAACAATGATCAAGACTAAGCAAAAAAAACATATTCCTCGTAAAATTCACAAGATTAAACATACAATAGACACTACTTTGAGTGACAATATAAAGAGAATATTTATATAGTTTCGATGGCAAACCTATCAAATAATCTTCAATGTCAAGACCAAATTCAGAAACACCCACTGCACGATCAAATAAAAAAATATGTCAAAAAACAAAATAAGCTCTTTTCCATTTCTTCATGTCACATTAAGCTATCTTCAATCATTATTGATGCATTTTTTTAGAATGATGCAACAACTGAAAACCAAGCATATAAAGGCATGTTCGGAAGATAAACTACCATTAACGAAAATGGAACAAGTTATTTTTCTTTTCCAGCATATATTAACTTTTCCTCACCATTTACAATAACAATTGGCTAAATTGGTTAACAAAACAAGCGTTTAGCAAACACCAAAAACTCAATTTCATTATGAATTTTGGGGGAGAAAAAAGAGAAACTCATGAAACCCTAGCTTCCAAACACTCAAAACATCGAATCATACTATTTATTTTACATCATATTTCTTCAAGCCAGGTCATGTATCAATCAGCAACAAAAAGAAAGCAAAAAGAAAGCACACACTTTGAAGGTATCCCAAGAAATTTAAATTATCACCAAAACAACGCATTAGACAAAGAGAATACAACTCACATCCAAGCTTCTTCTCTGCTTCCTCATGCTTGAGAAGATTGCCAGTCTCCAACCAATGCAAGAACGCAAGTAACGACACCGCTGTTTGAGTCTCACTCCTCCAATCTCCATGATACCTAAACCCCAAATTCCTCCCCAAAAAAGGTGAAATTTTTTATCAAATACAAATCAAAATCCAACAAAAATCCACACACCTGTAGTACTGCCCAGGGCATTCAAGAAGAATCTCCGCAAGCCTTCCATAATGCCCCTTAAGCACCTCAATCTGCCTCGCAGCCTTCACCAAAACCTCTGAAACCATAAAACCCTAGAAAAACCTCTCCAAATACAACCACCCAGTGAAAAAAACAACAAAGAAACCGATCCAAACCTGAGATTGGGAGGGATTGATGGACAAGGAGGAGACTAGAATACAAAATCCGAGTGGCTGACTCCATTTCCACAGCCACAGCACGGATGCGGTCGCGGAGGCTGTTGGAATCCTCGAGATGAGCTCGAAACCCCTCGAACTGCTTCTCAATGGACAGCGAAGAAGAGGAAGATGGAGGTTCGTCTTTGGAGCTTGCCATTGGAGGTGATTTCGAGGAGAAGGAGCGAGGGAGAAGAGGAACTAGGGTTAGGGTTAGGGTTAGGGTTTTGGGGGAGAAGAGATGGAGCGCGGGAATGGCGGTGCGAAACAAGAGAGATCTCATCGTTTCACTTCGCTTCTCTTGCTCTCTCTGATGAAGTGTTAGGTTTGAACGGTCTAGATTTAGTGGGAAGTGCCTCGTGATATGATTTTTTTCTCGAGATCTGGTGAGATTTTAACGGTTTAGATTTAGTCAGGCTGCCTCGAGATATGGGATTCATTTGTATTATGGGCTGGATCTCCATGGGCCACAGCCCTTGCTTCCCAATTTACATCATTTTTATGAAATTAGTATTAAATGTATATATTATTATAATTAAAGTTTAATTTTTCTAAATAATTTAAGACAATCACATTTAGGGTGTGAATGATACACTGCTACTCGCAAACTACTCGAGTTCGATTCGGGGAAACCTCAAACTTGACTCGCTTATGGTCGAGCTCGAGTAGCTGGAGTAGTCGAATGAGCCGAGTTCGAGCATCTTAATACTTGACTCGAATGCTTGCGAGCTTAATTAAGTAATTGCATTAATGTGTGTACATATATATATATATATATTATTATATATAGTTGAGTTCGAGCTCGATCTCGAGCTTGAGTTCAAATATAAATATATCTATGATTAAACCGAGTGTATTTTTAGCCTTTATCAAGTTTAATCGAGCGCAAGTAGCTCAATTTATGTATCGAGCCGAGCTCGAGTTACAAAAACAAATCTTTGTCGAGGTCGAGTAGAGTATCGAGCAACGAGTTTTCAATCGAGCTCTAGCTCGAGTAGTTTACTGCTTGGCTCTAACTCGATTGATTACACTCCTAACCACATTGCAATGGGTGAACAAAGATGCAGGGTCGAAACCCTATGACGCAGTATTATTTCTAATTCTAAATGTTGTTTATGATATTGTTTCAATTAGGTTCGATAGGTTCACCTGACAAAGGTATTGTAACCCCCTCCTCTAAAGTTACATGAAAAAGGGAAATTTATTTGATTTGATTTCTGAAAATTTTCACTTGTGTTAATAAATTTATAAATGATCCGAAGCTACAGTAATTAGTGCATCATTGTTCCCTTAACAACTTTTTTAATAGGGTGATGTTTGTTGCTCTTATAAAAAATATAAATTAATATTAATGTTTAAAAATTTGTTTATTATATATCCATAAATAATTCATAAGAATAAGTTTATAAGTAATTGGAGTATTTAAATTCATTGGTCAAATTAATTTGAGCCTTTATTATTATTAACATTGTTTGTACCGAAAATAATTTAGGCGGGCCAAATTCACGAATCTTTTTTTTTTAAAATAATTTCTAATAATTTTCTCATTAATAATATTTTTTATTAAATTATTTGACCAGGGCAAACTTTGTTTAAATTATTAAATAAAAACCATTAATGAGAACAAAAAACAACACTCAATGTCACATTTTCTCATCATCTAAATGACCAATGACCAATTTTTAATTAATAAAATAATAGATGTTTTTTGAAAAAAATATTCGAGAATTCATTGGGTTTCCTTGCAAAAGTCAAGTCAAGCTACTAGGAAAACTCGTTTTCCATTGTATTTAATTATTTATTATATAAAAATTTATATTTAATGATTATTAATTTAAAAAATTATTAGAACAAGACCAACCCGTTGATTTCTTCATAATTATAAAATGTCCTTCCACAATGTCATATTTTTGATATTTTACAAATATACCCTTCTAAATTTTTTTTTGACAAAAATAACAAGCGCTGACAAACATTTCATCCAGGCTAACACATAAGTCTAGTACATATACCCAAAATGATATATCAAGAAGCATAATTTCAAGATAGTAAATTCCCTGGTATGCAACTTTAGAGAGACAGAATATAACTCCTCCCATATGAAAGCACACTAAAACCCAATATAAAGTAAATAAACAGTGCTTTATAGTAAATATATTATACTTCCTCCGCTCCTTTTTATCTGTCGTGGTTAACCGAATTTCACAACAAGCTTAGTTACTTTCTCCATTCCTTTTTATCTGTCGTGAATAACCGAATCTCACATACAAAAAAAGTTGGTTATTTCACATAATTTAATAAAAAAATTAGTTATCTTTCCAAAATTACCCCTAATTTATATCTTCATATTTCTCTCTCATTTTAAATTTCAAGAAGAGAATTGAATAGATTGTTAGGGTAATTTTGGAAAAAAAATTAAAAAATACTTCTTGATGTTTAAAAATGACAGATAAAAAGGAATGGAGGGAGTATTTCACAAAATTTTATAAAAAAATTAGTTGTATTTTCAAAATCACCCACAATTTGTATCTTCACATTTCTTTCATATTTAATTCTGACAAGAGAGTTGAATAGAGTGTTAAGGGGCCGTTTGGTTCGCGGTAATGTAGAAAGATTACCACGTGTTACGTGGTAATCTGAAAATATTACCACGTTTGGCATTACACAAGTGGTAATCTAGATGGTAATATCACATTACCAACTTATAAATATTACCAAGAAAGTGGTAATCCCATTACCACCAAATTTGGTGTCTATCTTGAATTACCGTGGTAATCTTATAACTTTGTATATTTTTAACAAATAGATTACTGATGACAACCAAACACTGTAATGAATTATTCCCGTGTAATAAGAGTTTCCAACCAAACATGGTTATATTAAACTATCACTAATATTCCCCAACCATATAACATTCCCACTCATATTACCATGGTAATCTCGTTACGTGGTAATATGTCATTACCACGAACCAAACGGCCCCTAAGGGTAATTTTGGAAAAAATGATAAATGATTCTTAATGTTAGAAAAGACAAACAAAAAGGAACATGGATTTGTCACAGAGAAAAAAAACAGAGAGCCAACGATCTTTGGGTCAATTGGCATCGGGTCCTTTGCGTAAGATGTTCGTTTCGGGGAGGACCCGGGATCGAATCTCATAGTCTAGGTGAGGGCACGTGGGTCGGCGTTGAGCTTTGCTCCCCACACGTGCACCGTGCACGACCCTGGGTTCAGGTGCTTGTCGCATTTCTAAAAAAAAAAAAATAAAATAAAAAAACGGAGAGAGTATAAACGGTATGAATCAACAATGATACTATGAGAAAGGTTTTAAACCCTTTCCACTTTTTGTGCACTTTGTGGTAAGTTATCACTCTACCAAGAGAGAATTTTCTCATTTTAAAATTTTAAATTTGCACCCTATAGATTTTATAAAATAAAATCAATTTTCAACATAATATCGAGAGCAAAATAGTAATTACATGTATGAATATAATTGCTATATTTTTCTACAGAATATAAATAAAATTTGCAAAGGAAATTTTGATCCGAACTCTCTCTCTATATATATATATATATTTTTTCTCTTCATCAAAATTATCATTAATTACTCGATTCTATCGAAATGGTAATGAAAAGGTGGATAAACCACTTAAATTAAAAAGAAACAACAAACAAAACCCAACCACAAGAAGTGGAACAAACAGACACAACCCACAAAAGCACAAAACGAGGCAAACAACCGCCTCAACCTTCCCCTAAATACACATGAGCTACTCAAGATGTGAAGATAACCTCCCGCATCCGAATGGATGCTACAACGCCTCCTCCCCCGTCGAGCTCAAGAACTCCAAACTTCACCTGATGGTAGTAGCATGCTTCTCCATCTTTGCTCTCGATCTGTCACTAACTGCAGAAAGTCAGGATAATAAAATGCGATCAACCTTCACAATTAGAGCATGAGCAGACATCATAATATCATTAAACATGCGATCATTCCCTCGGCAAGCCAAAGATTCCACACAATCGCTTTCACCACTAGAACCCCTAACTCTCTACGAGGTTGGTCTGATAGATAATCTCCAAGTCCCCCAAACCAAATGGAGGCAGTCTGGCAGATCCGGGAGCCCGAGCAAGCTAATAAAGTATCTCCACACCGCTTTGCTAACTGCAACGCAAGAAGAGATGATCCACCGTCTCCGTCGCCGCATTGCATAAGACACATGTCGCCGCTCGGTGAGCGTGCTACATCTTCCCGATCTCTAAGTTCTCCAAGGTTAGAATCCTCGTTCTTCCAAGCAAGCCAATTAAAAATGTTTATTTTCTTCGGGCAATGACTTTTCCGAAAAGCTTTGTCGTCGGGCAATCGAAGTCCACCATCATTCAGGAAAGAGTAAAATGATTTCACTGTGAACACCCCATTCCTAGAAAGACGCCACCTTTTAGAGTCTTCAATCACCTCCTCCTGCAATTGCCTTTGATCCATAAAAGTCTTCACTTCTACCTTCTCCATGAAAGGGGACCGAGACAACAGAAAGAACAGATCAGAAACAGTTCCGTTCGGTTCCCTAGATCTACCAAATTTCTCCTTCCAAATATTCATTGGTGCTCTACCACTTAACCAGCTATCTTTCCAAAATAGCGTCTCCCTCCCGAGTTAACGCTCATGTCCAACGAACTCGAAAGCAGGGGAAGAGCAGCTTTACACCCCCTTTTCCGTAAGAAGGAAATTCTCCCCGATTGCCTTTGGGAACATATTCCAACGGTCCATACCATAGTTGAACTTAATAACCTCGGCACCACACCATGAACGGTCCGACATAAATCTCCACTACCATTTCCCCACTAACGCCTGATTGAAATTCTGTAGGTCCAAAATTCCCCAACCCCCTTGGTCGCGGTCACGACAGATATTATTCCAGTTTATGAGTCTGCATCGCGGGTGATTCAGATCCATCCCAGACCAAAGAAAGTCACGTCTAATCCGGTTTATTTCCTTGATAACCCAACCAGGTAGACGATACAGGGACATCCAGTACGTAGGTATAGCAGTAAGCACTGCGTGAATCAACGTGAGTCTACCCCCCATAGAAACTTGTTTGACTTTCCACAAAGCCAACCTCTTTCTAATCTTAGAAATGAGGCCTTCCCAATCTTGCTTCCTTGGTCTTCTTCCAGAAATAGGGATACCGAGATACAAAACTGGAAGCAAACCCCTTTCACAATTAAGCGTATCCGCCGCCTCCACCTCCGGGAGTTTCCCCAACTCCGAAGCATAAAGGCAAGTTTTAGAGAAATTGGTAGCTAAACCCGTTATCCCCTCAAAAATATATAAGATTAACTTAATAATTCGCAGATCTTCAAGACCACCAGTAGTCAACACAAGCAAATCATCGGCGTAATGAAGGTTACACCTGTTACCAAATTCTCCTAATGGAACTCCCACCAGGACCTTAGACCTCAGTGCATGAGCAAACATGTTACTTAGCACGTCCGTTACCAAAACAAATAGCAACGGTGAAAGAGGGTCACCTTGCCGCAACCCACTTTTGTAACGCATATAGCCATTTGGAGATCCATTCACCAAAATAGACGCTTTAGAAGAGAACAGAATGCATTTGATCCAACCTATCCAACGCTCCCCGAAACCGTTAGCTTCTAACAAATCCAAGAGGAAGTCCCAATCAACACGGTTAAACGCCTTATTAAAATCTACCTTCAGGATGTGGCCATTCAGTCTACGCTTATGAATGCTAAACATAAGTTCCTCCGCCGTTGCAATGTTGTCTAGAATACATCTCCCTTTAAGGAAAGCGGATTGTTCTTTGTCCACCAGCAAATTCATCACCTTACTTAACCTCGTCGCCAACAGTTTAGAAATAATTTTCAGAGAGGAGTTGATCAAACTAATAGGACGAAAATCTCCCGGGTTCTCAGGTGATTCAACTTTAGGTATAAGCGCAATACTGGCCCAATTAATTCTCTCCAAGTTGGCACGGTGCCAGTAAAAATCCTCACAGAGCAAAACTATGTCCCCACCGACTGTATCCCAGAATTGCTTAAAAAAATGAATGGGGAAACCATCAGGACCTGGGGCTTTATCCCCACCAAGCTCAAACACTGCACTTTTAATTTCCTCTACAGAGAACGGATTCTCCAACATAGTAAGATCCACTGGATTTTTCAACTGAAAAAGTTTCTGGAAATCCACCCTAAGCCTGAAAGGTCTCCTACTGCCGAATTGCTGGTTAAAATGCGTAACGAACATCTTGCCAATTTCGCAGGGGTCCACAATCAAGGTACCACCCTGATTAAGACCAGGAATGAAGTTGCGATTTCTCCTCCCATTTGCAACCGCATGAAAGAATTTAGTATTTTCGTCTCCCTCTTTGAGCCATTGTAACCTCGACCTTTGTTTCCAGTAAATCTCCTCTTGCCTACGGATACCCTCTAACTGTAAGAGCAGGTCAATCTCCTTCTGAAATTCCTAATTAGGCCTCTAGATTCCTTGATAGTATCCAGAGTCTCCAATTCCTGCAACAAGGCTAACTTTCTTAACTTGATCGACCCGAAATTAAATTTAGCCCACAGACGTAAGTGATCCCTAATCCCTGCAATTTTCTTTGAAATAATGTAGGCACCACATCCCCTGAAATTGTTCCCCGACCACCAATGCCGCGACTGACTCACGGAAACCATCTGCAGTAGCCCAGACCCTTTCATAGCGAAAAAGACGTGGCCTTGAAAGATGGTTACCCACCTCCAATCTTAAAGGCACATGATCCGATCCCAGTCTAGGCAGGGACATTTGTACCACTCTAGGGAAATGAGTGAGCCACTCATAATTGATCAGGAAACGATCCAGTTTCACCCAAATGGGTTCCTCTTGATTGTTGGTCCAAGTGAATCTTCTTCCCACAGTCGGGGGTTCCTGCAACGCCAGCTCCTGCAGGAAAGCGTTGGCTTTCCTGATATCTTCCCAATTATAATTACCAGACGGTTTGTCGTCCACATTGAATATGGCATTAAAATCCCCGCAAAATACTCATGGGATCCCCCCAACACCATAGATATCAGTCAACTCCTCCCAGAACGACCTTTTTTCCGATCGCTCCGTGGGTCCATACACCGTTGTACATCTCCACCTGAGATTGTCCTTCTTTGCCACAAATTCCATTGTCAAGCTGAATTCACCCACATGAACCAGTGACCTATCCATTAAAGAACTATTCCATCCCATCGCAATCCCCCCCGCCGAACCTCGTGCCGGCACAAAATTAAACTGATCCAAACTCGCACCCCCAATCTCCCTCCAGATAGCCGGTAAAAACACTTCTAGTTTTGTTTCTTGCAAGCAACACACATCAGCGTAATGAAGATGCAGAAAATCTTTAACTAGAAATCTTTTTGCTGGTCTACCTAGCCCCCTAACATTCCAATTTATAATATTCATAAACAACAAATTAGTTCCCGCAGCCTCCAGAGGAGGATGCCACTATTCCATTGCTGGAAGAAACACGGGACAATTCTAAAGTGCGAATATGATTTACACAATCCTTAACAGGGTCAGTGAAAGAGATTCCACATGCATCACAATAACTAGCAATTTGCAAATCAGACCAATCTGAAATAAGCAACGGTTTAGAGCTAGTACCTTTTGCTCCATCCGCTCCCGCTCCTTTCTTCTTGGTGGATTTAGGAGGTTCATTCAAATATCCAGCGTCTTCCGTGAAACGGGAAGAAGGTTTTTTGGGTCTTTCACTTTTCCTGAGCCCCTTCTTTTGCCCCTGCATTTCATTATCTGAGCCACCCTGAAGCCCTGGCAACAGCTCCCGAATATTCCTCTCGAATTCATTAATCGAGCCATCTGACTCAGCATCAGCTCCCAAGGCAGCCTCATCAGTTGCTTTAGCTTCGGAACTCTCATCCCCCTTGAAATGGTAATTTTCATACATTGTATAAAAATAAAATCATCATATATTTTTAAAAATTTTAATAAACAAAAAGAAATATCGATGAAAACAGAGGGGTTCATAGTTCACACAGTACCAGGGTTAGAAAGGTAAATTTATCACAAACATTTCATGTTTGAAGTATAATTATAATAATTAGATGGATGTATCTGCAATTTTCACATCAGATTATTTGCAAAACAACCCCTCTTTTTTAGAAAAAGTTCATTTCTTTTCCAAGTTCTAAATATGAATGCACTCTGTTCGTTTCCACAGAGAGAAAGAGAGAGAGCTGCCCAAGATTGACTACTTCCTGCTTGAATTCATGGAAAATCTGCAGACTTGGAGCGTTTTGATCCATGGTTGATCCTTTGAATGCCGTGAGGAGTGAACTTTCTCTTTGAATCACTCAAACAAGGTCAGTTTGTGTTCCAGAATGAGTTTTGTGAGATTGGATTGCTTGACTGCTTAGTTTAATGGATTTTTTCGCTCAGACGTTCTTGAATTCTAGTTAAGATTCATTGTTTTCATTGAGGAATGATGCTGTGCTGAATGGAAATGGTATAAACTATAAAGGTCCTGGTGTTTGGTTTAGGGTTTTGTGTGTTTGATTATTTGAATTGGACTGTATTTTTTTCGTGTTAAATGAGGAGAAAAGGATGGTAAATACTTTTTGGATTTTTTTTTAGTTGTTGGTCTTGTGATTCAGGGCTAAAAAATTAGTGATTTCTTTGGAATTTGAGGAAAAATTGATTCTTAGTGAGTGATTTCTCTGTTCTCTTGATTTTTGTGCTTGAGGGAACGATCTAATCCTTTAGATGTTTAGGTATTCAATTTAGGATTTTTTTTTAAGATATAAATTGGATAATAAGGTGTTTTCAGCTTTGATTGTTCAAGTTAGGGGTTTTGTGTTTTTGATGGAACAGTGGAACTGGGGAAAGATGAAGAATGATGTTGAAAGGAAAAGTGTTAATTTTTTTTTTAATTTATTCTTGCAGGGGAAAGGATTTTGATAAATTGGGGGATTGATAACCTTGAATCAGTGAATTTTTGGTCTATAGATGATAAATATGTTGATTTTGTATCATATTTATCCAGAAATCTTCAGAGTTCTTAATTTTATTGATCTGTCTCTGAGGAATTCAATAAAAGGAATATAACAATCTATGTTGAAAAGAAACTGTTGTTATTTACTTTCAATGATGCAAACTGATCTCACAATTTTTGGGCTTGCATTTCTTTTATTAGAAAACTAGTTCTTTGACCTAAACAATATTTTCAGTTTTCGTTTTCATGATTTTTAACCATATATGGTTTTGAAACAAGACATTTTGGTGTTACTTATTTGAGCAATTTATGTCTTGTGGATTTGTGATCCGTAGAGATCAAACTCAGGGGTATGAAGTGTTTCCAATTCTCAAACGGTCAGAAGGACAAACACCAGGCAAGAAACTTAGCTTCTTCCCGGTCGAGCAGTGGGTCTGAATTCAATACACTGAACGGCGTTTTTGATTTGAGTGCTGCTTCAATGAGGAGATCTCCTTTACCAACTTTCTCTCAAAAGCCGAGCAATCTTCGGGTGTTTACTTTTTCAGAACTGAAGAATGCTACGAAGAATTTCAGCCGTTCGGTAGTGCTCGGTGAAGGTGGGTTTGGATCAGTGTATAGGGGCTCGATCAAAAGTTTGGATGATCCTCAAATTAAGATTGAGGTTGCTGTTAAACAGTTGAGCCGGAAAGGAGTGCAAGTAAGATGCTCATTATCAATCTTCACTCTGTTAGTCTTTCAGTGATCTTGTTGATTATGTTTATCATATCTCACTTTAACTACAAGTTATTTATGCCATTGTACACATTCTTTCAGGGGCACAAGGAATGGTTGACTGAAGTGAATGTTCTCGGCATTGTAGATCATCCAAATCTTGTCAAATTAATCGGCTATTGTGCTGAAGATGATGAAAGAGGAATGCAACGGCTACTTATATATGAGTTTATGCCTAGTAGAAGTGTACATGACCATTTATCAACTCGGTCAACTACACATATTCCATGGGCTAGGAGATTAAGAATAGCTCTTGATGCTGCTCGTGGCCTTACATACCTTCATGAAGAAATGGATTTTCAGGTAATCGGGTTTCAACTCAACTGGATTTTGGAATTACCTTTGCTGGCTAATAATGTGTTTCATTGAGTGATAACCTGGTGGATACTCATCGATTTGCTAATTTTACCACTTGATCTTGTCGTTGAATAATTTTTCTTTTTAGAAGCTTTACCTCATTTTCAAGTATGGTTTGATATGATAGGGCTATTGGGTGAAGCATTCTTACAAATATGCACTTTGGAAACCTTAGTTTTTTTATTGAAATGCCAAAATTAGGATCAAAATCAATCCATCTAATGGTTTTGTTAATTAATTCTCTTGTTGCTTCACACCGGGTATCTTCTGTTCTTCATGTATGACTGATATAATTTTTCAAGTCAGCAGAACTTCGTAACTTTGCTCGTTTGTGTTCCTACACACACACTCAGACTATCTTCATCAAAATGATATAATTTATGTTTCTTCATCGAAATGTCAAAAATTAGGGATTAAAATCATGTATTTAATGGCTTTGTTAATTCTATCTTCAGTTCTTCAGACAAAGGCTGGTATAACATATAAGCCAGCTAAACTTTGTAACTTTGCTTGTTTGTATTACTTAACTTTTGATATTTAATCATTTCATTTCCTATTTTGGGTACTTGTACTAATTTTGAATATACATATCTACTCAGATTATCTTCCGAGATTTCAAAACATCCAATATTCTCCTAGATGAGAATTGGAATGCAAAGTTATCAGACTTCGGTCTGGCAAGACAGGGTCCTGCCGAGGGGTTAACTCATGTATCGACCGCGGTAAGCAAATCTATAAATGCCAAACCAATCTACATTGCTTGATATTGTCTCTATTAGTTCCTTGTGATTGAATTTGCTAGTTATGTAGGTTGTCGGGACAATTGGATATGCGGCACCTGAATACATCCAAACTGGCCGTCTCACTTCCAAGAGTGATATTTGGAGCTACGGAGTTTTCCTTTATGAGCTTATTACTGGTCGGCGTCCACTGGACAAAAACCGGCCGAAAAATGAACAGAAGCTATTAGAGTGGATAAAACCAAACATTTCTGATGTCAAGAAGTTCAGCAGAATTATTGATCCAAGACTTGAAGCTGATTATTCTTTACAATCCGTAACAAGATTAGCATCTGTAGCAAATCGATGTTTAGTCAGGCAATCAAAAGCAAGGCCGAAGATGAGTGAAGTGCTAGAAATGGTGCAAAGGATTGTCGATACTCAAGAAACTGGAGCTCCGGAATTCCCTATGAAAATTCCTAGCATCAATGAAACGATGCCGGAGGAGAAGAAGAAGAAAAGATTGAACTTGAAGGGATTGGGACTGTCAATGACATTGAAGATGACCGGAGATATGAAATCAGGTGAAGGTAGAAAGCTTGTGTGGCATGGATGGACTCCAAAACTTGTAAAAACACAGTACTGATGATGAAAATTTATTACAAAGTTTGTTCTACTATTAATATTGGTATTAATTGGATGAAATGTGATTCTATAGATATGATTTATTTATAAATTTTAGGTTGTAAGGGAACATTTCTTGTAATAATCAAGTGGTTTGACCATTTGAATATATATTTTCTTATGGAAATGACAAGTGTTAAGCAGAAATAGAGATACACTAGTTACAGTAGTTTATAGATCTTCTAGGGATAAATTTTTTTTTTCATGAAACTTTGAAGGTGAGATTTGATTCGGAAATAATACTTTTCCTCTAAGAGTCCACCGTTCTCATTTAAAATAGTATTATGAATAGTATTTTGATCCAGGAATAATGGATGAACTGTATTGTTACATTACCATTAGAATATTCAAGCTCAGAATTTTGATACTAGTGACTTATCTTTGGGTTAATGATTGTGTTACATTGCCAGTCAACCTAGTTAACAGGGAAAAGGTTAATGTGGAGCCGTGTGGCGGGCACGTGATCGAATCAAGAGCAGGAATGGGGAAAGGACATGTGGACGC
The DNA here is from genome assembly GCF_009730915.1 of Dioscorea cayenensis subsp. rotundata. Lineage (NCBI taxonomy): Eukaryota > Viridiplantae > Streptophyta > Magnoliopsida > Dioscoreales > Dioscoreaceae > Dioscorea > Dioscorea cayenensis. Next base: position 1,418,010 of record NC_052484.1, read on the forward strand.
AGCAACTCCGGGAATGAATAAAGAACTCATGGGTGTGAGTGGAGGATCAAAAGGAGAAGACACATGTCGAAGAAGCAGGTGCGAGTGCAGGATTAGTTCAAGACTCCGCGGGTACACTATACCTGCACATAAACTGAATATATAGGGAGGCAATGAAGAAGGAAAAGGCAGCTTGGTTGTAGTGAAGTAAAGGCCCTGGTTTCTCTCTTGTTGCTAGAGAGCAAAGATTGTTATCAATATTAACCTAGATTTACTTGACTGCATTTGTTTCATTTGCTTTTTGTTCTATTGAATCTGGATGTTGGGGATTTTGGAACTCTTGATTTAGATGGTGAAATGTATTTGATGTTATGAATTCTCTTAGATTAGTGTTATATCTGATCGATCTGCAAATTTAATAGAAGAATTGGTGTGGATTTAATTCCATTTTAGCTGATCTGTTCTGTAGTCCTTATCTGAATTTAAATCCATAATAAATTGGTGCTTTCGTTGCCACTTCCTTCACTGGATGATAATACTCGTATGAGGGAACTCCAAGCTAAGGTGGAAACACTTTTCACTTTGATGGACAACAATGAACAGAGGTTTAAAAGCATTGAACAATCTCTTATAACCTTACCCTTGATTCAACAATCCTTGGCTGGTCTTTCACAAATGATTGAAACATTTCAGGCTCTAAAACCTCAAGGTGAACAATCCACATTGCATGCCTTGCCTGATAATTCTCCTCATGACCTTACTCATCAATCACTGGTCACTTATTCAATGAGGAACATCAAAATTGATTTTCCAAGGTTTGGAGGAACTGATGCCTTACAATGGATATTTCAAGCTAAGCAGTTTTTTGACTATTATGCAATACCTGACAATCATAAACTGAAGATTGCTTCTATTCACTTTGATGGACCAGTTGTTCCATGGTTTGAAAGACTGCAAAAATCAAGAAAATTAACTTCTTGGCAAGTACTCACAAAATCATTAGAGTTTAATTATGGTCCATTAGCATTTGACTGTCCCAGGTATTCATTTTTTCGCTTGACTCAAGAAGGTATGGTGGCTCAATGTTTTGATCAATTCACTGCATTGGCTGCTTGGGTTCATGGTGTACCAAAGGAGATTTTATTAGACAGTTTTATCAGTGGATTAACTAAAGAATTACATGCAGAGATAATTCCATGGCATCCTGAATATTTGGATTAGGCAGTATCGTTAGCAAGACTATTTGAAGAGAAGCTGAGATAACTAAAGAATTACAACCATGTGCTTCAGTTGGGAAGGAAGTCAAGTTACAGCAAAAACATTTTTATTCCTGATACAAAAATGAAACCTATCACTGTCACAGCACAGGGTGGGAATTCTTTTACCACAGTGGCCACATGATAGAAATTGTTGGGAATTACAAATGCAACTACATGCAATGTTCATCACACTCCACCAACATCATTTCACAAAATGGGATTTCAAGAAATGCAAATTAGAAAATTAAAAGGGCTATGTTTTAATTGTGATGAAAAGTACTCACCTACACATAATTGTCCTAACAAGAGACTTCTCCTACTTCAATGGGATGACAATGATACAACAATTTATGATAGTGAATTTTTTATTGATCCACACCCACCCGATAAGGTCAAGGATCCTGAAATAGAAAACAACACTAGAATGTCTCTCAATGATATGTCAAGTACTACTGTACCAGGTATCATGAGATTCACTGGGACCTTGGGAGGACAGAAAATTACAATTTTACTGGATGGTGGCAGCGATGATACATTCATCCAACTAAGAATAGTAAAATTCTTACATTTGGATGTTTTACCGGCTACCCCATTAAAGGTTTTAGTTGGTAATGGGCAAACATTGCAAGTGGAGGGTAAAATTCCAGATTTAAATGTCCAGGTACAAGGGTATACCTTAATGGTTCCTGCTTATGTCTTGGTAATTGCTGGTGTTGATCTAATTCTTGGAGCATCTTGGCTTGCAAAACTGGGGCCACATGTTATTGATTATCGAAGGAAAATCATACAATTCTATCATAATAAATCAATTCATGATACTCAAAGGCGATCACTTGGCAAAACTTGCTTACACTATTGTGCCTCAATTACAACAATTATGTTCTACACAAGCAGTGCGAGAATGTTACTCTCTACAATTAATTCAATCTGATGAGCAGACCCATCCAGTGAAAAACAGTTTGTAGAAATTTGTTTATGAAATTAAACTCAGTTATTCCTTACAAGACACCAGTAGAATTGTCGGCCTTATTGTTCAGGTTCAAGTCAGTGTTTTTCAGTATATGTGGGGTTACCACCATCAAGGTCTTGTGATGATAAGATACCTTTTATTACCTGGTAGTTCTCCTGTTAAAGTCAAGCCTTATAGGTACCCACATAACCAAAAAACAAAGATTGAAAAAATGGTGAACCAAATGTTGGATGAGGGGTTGATTGAGCATAGCACTAGCCCATTTTTAACTCTAATTATATTGGTTAAAAGAAGGATGGTACATAGAGATTTTGTACCGATTATAGAGCTTTAAACTCTATCACAATTAAGGATGTTTATCCTATTCCTACAGTCGATGAACTGTTGGATGAATTGTTTGGAGCAACTTATTTTTCTAAATTGGATTTGTGTTTAGGTTATCATCATATACTTTTACACCAAGATGACAGGTTCAAGACAGCATTTTGTACTCATCAAGGGCATTACCAATGGTTGGTTATGCCATTTGGACTCTCCAATGCACCTGCTACATTTCAATCTTTGACGCATCAAGTTTTCAGTTTTGCAATAAGGAAGTTTGTTTTTGGTTTTTCGATGATATCCTTATTTACAACACTTCCTGGTCATTACATCTGCAACACTTGGAGTTTTTTTTTTATTTACTTTGGCTCAACATCAACTTTATGCTAAGATATCTAAGTGCAGCTTTGGGCAGCAGCAAATTGAGTACCTTGGTCACATTGTCTCTCACAGAGGTGTAGACATGGATCCAGCCAAGATATCAGCAGTTCTCAATTGGCCACTTCCTAAATCATTAAAGCAACTTCGGGCTTTCTTAGGCTTAAGTGGTATTGTTCTCAATATAAACCTGGATTAACTTGACTGCATTTGTTTCACTTGCTTTTTGTTCTATTGAATTTGGATGTTGAGGATTTTGGAACTCTTGATTTAGATGGTGAAATGTATTTGATACCATGTATTCTCTCATATTAGTGTTATATCTAATCTGATCTGCAAATTTAATAGAAGAATTGGTGTGGATTTAATTCCTTTAAAGTTGATCTGTTTTGTAGTCCTTATCTGAATTTAAATCCATAACATATTGTCTCACTTATCTATGCGCAAACATTCACATGCTTAATGTCTTGTCCCATTTGTATATATATATATATATGTATATTAATATATATATGAGCAGACATTCGCATGCTTTATGTTTTGTTCTATGTTGTTCTATGCACATGTAAATATAATTTTTTTTCTGGGTATATAGCCATAATTTTTTTTTTTTAAAAAAAAATAGCCAAATTTAGAAGAAATAATGGGTAAAAAAGTCAAAAACCGGGAATTGGTGGTGGGGCCCACAATGGACGAATAGAATCAGCGTGACATAAGTGCCATGTCATCGGAAAAGACCCACATCTGGAACACGTGGCATAATCAACGGTGGAGATCGCGCACGGATTTGAAGCAACGGCCAAGCACGAGTAGTAGAGCATGAAAGCGCACAACTAACGGCGGCCGTTCACCCAAAGTTCAAAGTTAGTGGCTTATTTGCACCGGAAAAAGAGACCTCTTAGTTAATCCAAACGTTAATTTTTTGGGTTTTTTTCATATGTACCCCTCTGAAAACAGGAAATTATTTACACCCCCTTGGAAAGTTTTGTATTCACGTAGATATGTTTGGACCTTTTGGCTCTTCAATAATATATATATATATATAAAGGATTAAATTTTTTAAATTTAAGAATTAAAATGAATAAATATTTTTGTAAAAAAAAAAACCAAAATGAAGAATAATACCTGTTTATGAACTACTAGAGACTTCAAAAATGATAATTTACATGTTATATTTGAAAAACATGCTTGAAATATAAAATTATGAATATACATCCGAAAAATCATAATTATATATATATACACGGAAATTTTTGGCCTCTCTCACATTGAAGAGTGAGCGGAGAACAAAAATAAAAGCGGACTAAAAAAGATTGAAAATGCCTGTATTTTTGTATTTTAAAAAAATATTTATAATCTCAGTTCCAAGATCATATATATACTTATAAAATTTAATTTTTTTTGGGACATGCATGCAGTTATAATTCTCTTTTTCTATATATATAATTTTATGTACTAAAAACTCCTTCACGTATTTTCGTCGGCATCATATAATCTATGATTTTTTATGTATTTTTTTACTTTAATTTTTTTTAATTTTTTTTGGTTTTATGTTTTTAATATTTTAATAAAATGTCAAAAATACACTTAATAGTGAAGAACAATATGAGCGTACATTGGCAAGGAATAAAGTCAGGGTAATTTTGTACTTTTACTCTAGTTTAAGATTCAAAGGTAAAATTTTTGAAAATCAATAATATTTTAGGGATCTAATAATTTTAAAAAACTTTTTTCATGAATTAAAAAAACTAAAAAAGTTGGAGAGGGACCTATGTTACTTTTATTTTTTTAAAAAGTAAATTTCTATAAATTAAAAAAAAAAAATTAACCGTTGAGTAATTAAATGGGTAAACTTTTTAAGTGAGTTTTGCGCGTCTTTTAAGAGGCCTTATTTTTGCATTCGCTTTGTTCGACGTCTCACTCTTCTTATCTCTGCGTGGCGTGAAGAATTTGTGTCTCTTTTTCTCCAAGATTGCTTTTTTCTCAAGCGATTTCTTCTCTTCTACTCTCTAGATTCAATTGGTCGATGTTTTGAGGTATTTTCCAGTCTTCTTTGTTGGATTTTTGATTGTTTTTTTTTAATGCCTTTTTTTTTTGTTTTTTTTCTTTAAATCATGATGTAGATGCTTGTGGTTTGATTTCATGGACTAGAATTGTTTGATTGGTAACTGTGAATCATGCTATCGTTTTTAATACTTGAATTGAATTATCAGCGTAAGAATTTGGTTTTTTTGGTTGTCATGCTGTTGTTGATGAATATATGGCTTTTTCTTTTAAGAATTTTGTGGAAATTTTTAATTTTTTTGTTTGATTTAAAGAAATTGTTCTGATTGACTTTGTGGAAATTAATGGAAGTTTAGTACCTTTAATTGTTTGGGGGATGTTGATGGGATTATAAGAAAGATGCACTTTTCTTGTTATCATCTTGTTGTGGATGAATCTATTAGATTTTGCTTCTCAGAAGTTTTGGGAAATTTTTATGGTTTAGGTAAGGAAATTATTCTGAAATTTCTATTCATTTAGTGTACAGAAGCATCTCATGGTGTCTTTTGAGAAAATTTCACCATTTTTGGATTTTTTTTTTGCTCTTTTTTTTTAAATGTATGTGTTTTGTATATATATATATATATATATATATATATAGATTCCAAGTTAGGGATTTGAGATGAGTATGATGATTTTCACTGCAGTTGGTAGTTAAGCAGGGAGCAGTATAAATCAAATTTTTTTGCACAAAGAACAGGCAATTTTGAACAAAATTTTGAGGGAGGATTCTATTTGAAGCCAATGATTATGTATGAGCAAGACCCGGATCTGCTTCGGTGGGGTTTGCATCTTCTTCATGGTGATCCATTATTTAATATTGGGTGTTGTGAAATCCCAATTGAGAGTGTAGATAGTTTTGAGAGTGGAGTGCATGCAAGTGAAAGTAATTTTGGTACAGATCATACTAATGTTGAGAATGATGAGATCCTTGCACATGCTCTTCAGGAGGAACTATCACAAATTGCATCTAGAGAAGCATCTGGATCTTCACTTGCAGTTGATGAACTTTCGCAAGCATCTGTTCTTGCACAAGATTGGTTAGATTTTTCTGCGCGATATACACATTCAGGTTTGTGTTGTGAGAACTCAATCGATCTGCTGCGCGGTCTGCTATGTGGTTCTCTGTTCTTTATTTTTCAATTATTTATTTATTTTGATTTTTTTTTTATCAGGAACTGAAAGTGTTTCTGTGGCAATGGATGGTATGGAACCCTATTTATCTCCTGGAGAAGATTCAAATGACGAGAACATGTGGACAATAGAGATTGCAGATGGGTCTTCCACCCTAGATGGTGAAGTAGGGAAGAGGTTGAATCAGATGGTTCCAATTCCAGTAAGTCTTGGGATCGTTTAAAACTTTAAGCATAATATTTTACCACCATTGTGGCTGCTGTTTGGTTTGATAAGTTATTTTTCAAATATGGTCTACCTGGTGTACATAATTTATTTCCATGAATTATATATACAAGTCTTCAAATAATTTAGTTATTTTGAGCCACAGTTGACAAAATTCACATATTTAATGCATTTCCTCTTGCATGAGATCTTATGTCATCTAACTTATTTCATATGAATTGCTCATGCTGCTTCTTCAAGTGCTTGGGACATCAAGAATTAGGTTTTTCTTTTTCAAATTAGATTGCGTAAAAATTATATGCTTTTGAGTTTTAGTTGTTTATGTTTTGCAGCATGTTCCTAGAATTAATGGTGAAATTCCTTCAGTTGATGAAGCTACTTCGGATCATCAGAGGCTTTTAGACAGGTAATTCCTCGATCTTTTTGTCTTTTGACCCATGCTAGTTGTATTTCAATAGATTGACTTCAAAGATATACACTATTTTGTCTTTTTTTCTTTGTCAAGTGATTGAGTTGGAAGGCTTTAACTTTCTCATTGGAAGTGATATCTACCCATTCATTCTTGAAAAGAAAACATAATGCTTAAGGGAAGTACGGTACACATAGCTATCCCTAGTTATGGATTTGGGGAGGACTGGGAGGTTAATTGTATGCAGCCTTAGCTCCTCACAAATAGTACTTGTCACTTAATAAATGGTGCTTGTGTCATCAGTTAACAATGGGACCATTAAGTTAATATCTGTTTCTGAGAAAAGGGGGCTGTTAGGGGCACCTGGACTCACACTCAGGCCTTGTATCCAACTAAAACTATCTGTTTGTATAGCAACCATATGGTCCATACACAAGCTGTACCGCATTAAATTTATATCATCAAAGCAGGTTCGCATTCAATGCTTTGCAATTGTATGAGTCTGTACAGCACCTATGTAAGTTCTAAAGAGATCTACCAATACAAATTTTTTGCAGTTGTATTTGAAAACTCCACTAGGGCATTAACCTTGGTGTCTTTGGCTTTTCAATTGCTCTTTCATGACTAGATTAGGTGTAAGTACAGACTAAAAACATAAGTAATATTATATTTTGAATCTTCAGAGTCTTGATGATAAGTGCCTTGACAAGCATACTGCCTAAAGGTGATAACCTTTTTATGTCGTATGCTGCTCGATACTATTTTTTTAATCAATTGTTGCTGGTGCTTCTATTCAGAATCTTTAATCATTCTCTGTTACATTTATCTTTTCTGACTATCTTATTTTTGAAAGTTACATAGTCTGTTATGTGTCCTGTAGGTTGCAACTATATGAGCTGATTGAGCTTAAAGTTCAAGGAGATGGTAATTGCCAGGTTAGTTACATGAGTGATATATATACTGTGCTCTAGATCTTCATTTATTATTTTTCACATCACTTACGTATGTTTTGGACAACACAAGCATATGATTTCTTTTATTTTATCTGTGAAATAAGGTAGAAATTAACTTCAGAAACCTTACGTTTGATGGACTGTCCATTTCTTTTTTCTAATTAATAGACCTTAGACCTTTTTTCTGGTGTCCATTTGCACTTAGGTTTCCATACTTTTGAGGTTTGGAAAGATACTACTAAAATCTGGGTATCTTTTCACTAAATTAAACAGACCTATTTCACTTTTTTTTTCTGAAGAAAAATAAGATAAATTGCCAACACGTTTCTTCTTCAGCAGACCCTTCTGCTATTCTAGCAAAGTGCACAATGAGATATGAAAAAATCTGACTAAAGTTGTTGCATTGTATGTTTTTTTTCCTAAATTGTGTTATCACAATTTCTGCCATTTAAATTTTTAGCTTTACAATTACCTTGTGGTGTTATTCCTGTTTTTTCCTTGATTGGATATCATTGATATGTAGAGTCTTGCACATAAAAGCATGTGCTTATGTTTTTAATGCCTTAAATCCTGTGAAGCATGAAATATACTTAGGTATGCCACGTCGAAGCTGTTCAGTGAGAATTATATTTTTAACCTCAATTCTGTCCAGTTTCGAGCACTATCAGACCAATTTTATCGTTCTCCTGAGCATCACAAATTTGTAAGGCAGCAAGTTGTCAATCAGGTTGGTCCATCAATCTGTAACTTCTTCCTTTCTATGCTCAACTTTAATCTTGCAATAACAAACAAATTTTTGGTAAATCTCAGCTTAAGTCTCACCCAGAAATCTATGAAGGATATGTTCCTATGGCATACGATGAATATTTGGAAAAAATGTCGAAGTACGATATTTCTTTCCTGACTTCAAGTTGTTCAACTGGCAATGCTTGTATTGGATTTTAATATTCTTCTTTTCCATTAAAACAGGTCCGGCGAATGGGGTGATCATGTGACATTACAGGCTGCTGCAGATTCAGTATTCTAATCTCTTTCAAGTCCAACTATTTCACTTCCCATTTATATATTTGTGATTAATACATCATAAAAATTTACCAACCAAATTCAAGTTCGAGTTTCGGTTATTATTCTCTAGCACATCAAAAGTGTGTGCTAATGTTCCTTCTTAATCTTAATTGTTGAGAATCACTTTGTGAAAGAATGTTGTGCTTATATTTAAGAATTAACTTTATCATGATTAAGCTTCTTATTATTCTTGCAGTATGGAGTTAAAATGGTTATCTTTACATCGTTTAAGGACACTTGCTACATCGAGATTCTACCTATCAACCAGAAATCTAAACGCGGTATGTCTTATTATCAAATTTTGATGTTAAAAACTTAAAAGTGTTGATCATGGTTGCTATTTAATTCTTGTATCAGAAACATCAGTTCTTTTAGATTCTTTTAGTGATATTGTATTTCATCGAATGTTTAGAACCTTGATCGATGATTTGGCATATTTCTAGTCCACATATCTACTAATATACATGTTAATAATCAAAGATTCATATCGTTTTTCTCTGCAGTTATTTTCTTGAGCTTTTGGGCCGAAGTGCATTACAACTCGATCTATCCAGATGGAGGTAAACCATTTTTACTCGCAATCATCGACATTGTTCTAGTGGTTGATATTCTTGGACTCACTCATTTATAAACACTACAAACATTTGAATTTTTATTTTTCATTCTTTTTACAAAATGAGCTTTGGGATTTTTATGCCTTGGAAGTGCTTTTATAGTTAAATGTTCAAATGTTGAGTACATTTTTCTAGTGAGCACGTAACTTTGGCATTACTTTGCACTAACTTTTAATTTATTTTAAAAATGAACACTAAGTTTTAATTTCATTTCTCCACCAAGGTAATTGGGGATACCGGTGGATTTTTGGTAATATGGACACCGTAAGACTTACGTGAATGCCCTGGGTCCATGTCATCGACTTGCCAGCTTAGCCATTAGATTGAAATTTATCGTCCATATTACCAAAAATCTACTGGAAATTTCCAATTTTCTCTGCCGGAGAAATGAAATTAAAACTTAATGCTCATTTTGATATAAATTGAAAATTAGTGCTCAATCTGAAATAAGACCAAAGTTACGTACTCACTAGAAAAATTTACACGTCAAATGTTGAACTGCTTTTTTTATTCAGAGAAACACTTTACTACATAAACACTTCTTTAAAAAAAAAACAGTAATTCTCGACGAAAATAAGAAAACAAATGCATGCATCAGAGAACACTCTTTGATTCAATCTTTGATCTTATTTTATTTATGCAGAGCAACCAACAACTGAAGGAAGGAAGAAAAAAAGAAGTGGTGGAACTTTGGAAATACTAAGCATTAGACTTGCATTTCAATGAGATATATATATATATATATATATATATATGGAATGACAAATATCATCACATTGCTCAGTGATGCAGAACATGGATAAAAGCAAAGATAAAAACAAGTTAAAGAGGTGCCAATTATTGGTCTTGTAACATATACATTATTTTTATTTGTTGGAGTATCTATACACTTTTCTTTTTAATAATAATGAAACAAAAATTTATATTTATTTTGTTGGAGTATATATACATTTTTTTAAAATGCAATGACACCTACCAAGAGATGTTGACTGCCGTTGGTGGTTTTGGCATTTTTCTCTCCCTGTTTGGTTTGTACTTTATAATGCATTTTTATTTTTATTTTTGTAATATATTTTAAGTTATTTATCTATTAATTTTTTTTAAATAAATATCATTCATATATCTTATACCTTGGATCAAAAGAGCAATGTTATTTTTTTATGCTAGATCTAGCAAATCAGTCATCCAAATGCGTGGATCCCATAATCCATGCTATCGTATTATTTTTTTATATAAATTTCAAATTTGAACTTTTAAAAATTTTTTAAATACTTAAAAATTAAAAAATAAAATTATAAAAACTATATCTAAAAATCATAAACCCAAATACTACTAAAAATCTATAAACTAAAAATCTAAAATTTTAAACCCTAAATAATAAATACTAAACCCTAAATCCTAAATAAGAAATCACAAACCCCTGCTGGAGGTTTGTGATTTCTAGTTTATGGTTTAGGGAGAAGTTTTCAGTTTATCATTTATTCATTTACATAACGATTAAATGTTTAAATTTAGGATTTAGATAATAAAGAGAAATTAAATTTTTAAAAAAATAAAGAAAAGAATGATGTGAGATCTATGGCGTGGATCGCCAAACTTAACGTCTCACGCTCATTCGGAGATTTATTCGGTAAAAATATCATTACTCGGATCAAAAACACCAATAACTTACCTAGAAATCCACTGCCAATAGATCTTCATCAATATTTTTTTATGAATTTTTTGAATTACTAAAAAAGTATTTTAAATACTCAAAAATTTTTAAAAAAATAAAATAAATAATAAAAACCAACCATTATATTTTAGTGGTAAGTCACATTTTTCACATTTAAATTTTGTCCGAAACATAATGAATATGGTCTCCTGTGATTGATGTGGACACCGGCGGGGTCACACATGTATTGGGTAAGTGTGCTTGGTGCATTCAACAAACACTTGCACATCCCCATTTCCTCCCTCACAATAATAATAATAATAATAATAATAATAATAAATCCTCAATGACCAAATATTATGTCTATATATATGAGGGCATTTCAATAGAGTATTAAAGATAATTTTTTGATTAATAATAAATCACATTTTTTTTCGACTGAATTAGAAAAGAATATACTAGATGGGGATAACTGATATAAATTTGAAAATGACGGATAAAAAAATGTGAAATGACAGATAAAAGACATGAGATATACTACATTCTCCTTTTTATTTATCGCTACATATTTATGTATTTGTCATTTTCTTATTATTATCTAAAAATTACCCTCTAACATTAATATTCATTTTCTTTTGATTATGTTCTTTTTATTCGCTATATGCTCCTTTTTATCCGTTATTTTTGAACATCGAAGTATTTATTATTTTTTTCCAAAGTTACTTAGACTTTCTATTCGATTCTCTTCGAGATTTAATATGAGAGAAATGCAAGATATAAATTAGGTGTAATTTTGGAAAGATAACTACTTTTTATTAAATTATGTGAAATAACTAACTTTCTTAGTATGTGAGTTTTAGTTATTCACCACAGATAAAAAGGAACGGAGGGAATAAGAAAGAATTGTGAAGATATAAATTAGGGGTAATTTTGGAAAGATAAATATTTTTTTTATAAAATTTTATAAAATAACTAAATTTCTTCGTATGTGAGATTCGGTTAACCATTACAAATAAAAAAGAACAATAGAAGTAATAAATTTACCGATTTCGAACCATTACAAGCTTTTTTACAGTGTGGCTGATATTGGTGAAATACCTTTTATATATATATATATAAATTCATGAGCTTCTGGAAACTTCTAGAAACTTCGGTCTTCTCTTTTTCCGATCTTAGTGTACAAAAACCCAAACCCCTTCTCCACCCTCGCTTTCTCTCTGTCCCTCTCTGAGATCTCGATCCCGCAAATGGCCACCACCAACGCCATCTCCACCGCCTCCATCTTCCGACATACCCACCGTCAGGTCAGCTTCGATCTCTTTCTCCTCTTTTTCCTCTTGTTTTTGTTTGATTTGTTGTGAAAACCCTAGTTTTTGATGGTTTTGAGAAGTTTGTAGCTGTTTGGATTTTGATTGCAGGAAGGATTGAGGAGGAAGGGGTGGGTGGGGCAGGTGCCGTTGCGTTTGGTTCGCGGCAATGGATGGCAGAGGATGGTGGTGCGTGCGGCGGCGAAAGACATTGCATTTGATCAGAACTCGAGGCGTTCTCTGCAGGCGGGTGTGGAGAAGCTTGCTGATGCCGTTGGGGTCACTCTCGGGCCTAGAGGTATTCCTTTTACTGCACTTTTTGGTTTTTTGCTGGAATTTGGTTTTTCAGGTTGATGATGATTTGTGTTGATTTTGTAGGGAGAAATGTGGTTTTGGATGAATTTGGAAGCCCAAAAGTGGTCAATGATGGAGTTACGATTGCCCGTGCTATTGAGCTTGCACATCCGATGGAGAATGCTGGGGCAGCCTTGATCCGAGAGGTGAAAAGATTTCTTCTTTTTTGGTTTCTATGCTTCATTTTTGTTTGCTTTTGAGAGTTATTGTGCCTAATTTTGTGATATAGGAAAACTCGTAGAGTTTGATCGGTTACTTTGGCTGTTCGTCAAGTATTTGTTCAAACTCTACCTTGTTGAAATCTGTCATGGTGTTAGTTTTTGCTGTAAAGAATCTAAAGATGTGACCTTTTTGTCATATATTAATGAGAAATAGACCACTGGAAGATTGTCTTGATCTATGTGGTTTGTGGAAAGTTCCAAAGTTCTTTATACCGTTAACCATGATGCTCAATCCACCTCTGCAAAGGTGCAAGTCTAGCAAAACTTTCCATTGGTTTTGTATAGATCACAGACTAGAAACACAAATTTTGCATCTTTCTATTGCTAGGTTATATTGTTATGTGAGTTCCCATCAACTCTGTATGTGTTCATGAGATTTTGGATCCAAACTGTTTTCTGCTATATTGAGGCTTTGAATAATCGGGAATTTGCTCGTCTTATGTGTAAGGTTGCCAGCAAGACCAATGACTCAGCTGGTGATGGGACCACAACCGCGTCAGTTCTTGCACGCGAAATCATCAAGCTCGGCTTACTGAGTGTTGCATCTGGTGCAAACCCTGTATCCTTAAAGAAGGGAATTGACAAGACTGTACAGGGCCTGGTGGAAGAGCTTGAAATAAGGGCTCGACCTGTCAAAGGGCGTGGTGATATTAAAGGTATTACAGGATTTTACTTATGAGTTTTATTGCCATCATTGTGAGTGCAACCCTTTCCTATCTTGTAGTTAACAATGATAGTCACAATCTTCATAATTGCCATTCTAATTTAATTGCTCTTTTGATATTACATGAAATTGCCCTATGTTCTTTTGCAGCCGTTGCTTCTGTTTCGGCTGGCAATGATGAGTTTATTGGAAATATGATAGCTGATGCCATAGATAAAGTTGGTCCTGATGGTGTTCTGTCTATTGAGTCTTCTTCCTCATTTGAGACTAGTGTAGATGTTGAAGAAGGGATGGAGGTTTGTCGTATTCTCGAGGCCTTTTGTTCACTTCCACCTTCATTTGTTCCATCGATATCCTGATGAATGAGTTCTAATTTTTTCTTGCAGATTGACAAAGGATATATCTCTCCACAATTCGCCAACAATACTGAGAAAATGCTTGTTGAATTTGAAAATGCCAGAGTCCTAGTGACTGATCAGAAAATTTCTTCGGTAAAGGAAATCATTCCTCTGTTGGAAAAGGCCGCACAACTTAGATCTCCTTTGCTTATCATTGCTGAGGATGTTGCCGGTGAGGCTTTGGCAACCCTTGTTGTGAATAAGCTCCGTGGTATCCTTAATGTTTGTGCTATCAAAGCTCCAGGCTTTGGTGACAGACGGAAGGCCCTTCTTCAAGATATTGCAATTATGACAGGTATTCATCCTGGAAAATTTTGTCATAATTTAACATCATTTTACCGATGCAAGATGTTTGCCATACCTAATTACAACTCTCATCTTTTACTTATTTAGGAGCTGAGTTCCAAGCGAAGGATCTTGGTTTATTGATTGAGAATGTGTCAGATGAACAGCTTGGCACAGCTAGGAAGGTCACCATATCTCAGAACTCTACAACCATTATCGCTGATGAGGCTACCAAAGATGCAATCCAGGCCAGAATCACGCAGATTAAGAAGGAACTTGCTGAAACAGACTCTGTGTACGACTCTGAGAAGCTAGCAGAGAGGATTGCCAAACTCTCTGGTGGTGTGGCAGTCATCAAAGTTGGTGCAGCAACAGAGACAGAACTCGAAGATCGGAAGCTCCGAGTTGAGGATGCAAAGAATGCAACCTTCGCTGCCATTGAGGAAGGCATTGTTCCCGGTGGCGGTGCAGCATATGTTCACCTCTCAACTTGTGTTCCTTCTATTAAAGCCACACTCGAAGATGATGACGAACGTCTAGGCGCTGACATTATTCAAAAAGTATGCCTTTTCTATTGATCGCTTTCAAACTTTATAACCAGAAGCACTGCTAATGGTTTTCATTGAGCAGGCACTTGTTGCACCAGCAGCCTTGATTGCACGCAATGCCGGTGTGGAAGGAGAAGTTGTTGTCGAGAAGATCAAGGAGAACCAGTGGGAGGTTGGTTACAATGCAATGACCGATAAATATGAAAACCTCGTTGAATCTGGTGTGATCGATCCTGCCAAGGTTGCCCGATGCGCATTGCAGAACTCGGCCTCTGTTGCAGGAATGGTCCTGACAACACAAGCAATTGTTGTCGAGAAGCCGAAGCGGAAAGCTCCTGTGGCTGCTCCTCCCCAAGGTCTTACTGTTTAATTATTCACAGCAGCAACCATTACTTCATCTTTTTAAGATTTTGAATTATGAATTCAAAGATGATGGTTTGGTTGAGATTGTGGGAAATTTTCTTCATGTTGTAGTGTTGTAATGCTCTGTTTATGTAGACAATGCTACCTTTATAAATTATGCTGAATAACTTTGTTATAACTTTTACTTGAATAGGTTATTGACTGCAAGATTTTACAAATCACAAACAAATTTAACAGTTTAATCAATATTTCCAATCAATTTTAGGATTTTTACTTCAAAATAATTTATGAAATATCAGATCTAATTTACCACTTTTTTATACATTTAAAAATTGAGATTGATGTTCACAGATACAACTTGTAGCTAATAATATTTTCAAGTATAATATTTATAAATAAATATGTTTTAAAATTTAACAAATAATTACAATTTAAAGTAGAAAAAATTGTAACAAGTTAAACAACTTATAAATGAAATGCTACATGTTTAAGAGTGTGCATAAATTAATTTGATTTATTTTTTACTTATTATTAATGATAATAAATAAATGGTTAATCCACCTCAATACTATATACATAACCCTAATTCTTCTGACCAGATCTCTGAATTATATATATGCCCATGGAATGATCACTTGGAAAACTGAAGATCATGTTTACATTAATCAATGTTATTGCATACATTGTTGCTCAGAATAGTCTAACCATACAATACATCAAATAAACCAAAACTCTGTGCTTTGTCACAAAGTTTGCTTCTTATGAAATTTAAACACATGCTATTCTCCAAATGAAGCAAGAGTGCCAAGAGATGAAAGTCTGAAAGCATTGTAAATGGTTAACTTTTTGTTCCTGCAAAGGCAAATAAAAACTATGGGAGATACAATGTGCAAAAACATGCAAAGAGAAGGAATTTTCAGTACCGGAATTGTTCGCCGATGTTTATCGGTTATGAGCTAATGTTGGTAGAATGGCAGTGGCTTCACCATCAATGACAAGCTGTTCTATGTTTGTAAAGCATTTCGTCGTGAATTTCACTCTGCCATGTGAATAAATAAGAATACCCTAGAGGAAAGATAACGATCCATCGATAACTATGAAGTAAGAGGTGGTGCAACATACATGAACCTTTGCTTGTGTTCCCTTACACTCAAAGCTTGCACTTTAGCAACAACCTCGTCGTCAATGTAAACTGGCAATTTGAACTGTAGAGTCTGAGAAACATATATTGCTCCAGGCTTTTACAAGATCACGAAAATCAAGATCAGTAACAATGTCGTAGCAATAATATATGACACTAACAATGTGCAATTGCATTTTTAGTATAAATGATAAACAATACTAAACAGAATAAACAGTATAGATTCTCATCTCCAATAATAATGTCAAAAGCATCAATTGAGAAACTTCATCAGTTTCACTGCAAACAATGTAACACAACCAATACAGATAAATTCAATAGTTTGGCAATTTAACAATTGAAGACGAGTTCCGAACAAATATCACTCCTATAGTTCTTTTATGCATTCATCAATGACTTAAATAACTACTAAGACCCAACAAGATCTCTTATGAACAACATAGAGCACTTCTTCTCATCTCTTAACCATAAAGAGCACCAATTAAGCAACTTCATCATTCAACCACAAAATTTATTCATGTTTGTCAACAAAATATATAAGAAAAACAAATAAATGCATTCAATTTCCAACTTGGCATGGCAGTTTAACAATTGAAGACAGTTCCAAGCAAACACCATTGCCATATTTCTAAATCTAATTTACAAACAAAAGCCCCTTTTTTAAAGTCATTCATCAATGCCCTAATCCATAAATATTTGTTCATATTCGCTAAAGAACAGATAAATTCATGCTGTATTTCCAAATCTAATGCACAAACAAAATCTTTTCTCTTATTCATTTATCAATGCCCTAAACCATAAATATTTGTTAATATTCACTTAAAACAGAGAAACCCATGCTATATTTCTAAATCTAACACAAAAACAAAATCTTTCCTTTATTCATTCACCAAACCATAAATTTTTGTTCATATGTGCTAACCAAAAAGATACATTCAAAGCTATATATTACTAAATCTAAGGCATCAAAAGCATGTCTTTACTTATTCATCACAAGAGATAATTCTCTTATACATTCATCAAATGCTCTAAATCATAAATATTTGTTCATATTCGCTAAAAAGAAAGATAAATCCATGCTATATTTCTAAATCTAGTACATCAATCTTAATTCATCAAAAGAGATTCATTCTCTTATTCATTCATCAATGCCCTAAATCATAAATCTGTGTTCATATTTCCTAAAAAGGTAAAAATTCATGCTACATTCCCACACAAAAACAAAACCTTTACTTTATTCATTCATCAAACAAT
The DNA here is from genome assembly GCF_009730915.1 of Dioscorea cayenensis subsp. rotundata. Lineage (NCBI taxonomy): Eukaryota > Viridiplantae > Streptophyta > Magnoliopsida > Dioscoreales > Dioscoreaceae > Dioscorea > Dioscorea cayenensis. Next base: position 1,435,549 of record NC_052484.1, read on the forward strand.
AAATATCTGTTCATATGTGCTAACCAAAAAGATACATTCAAGCTATGTTTCTAAATCTAAGGCATCAAAAGCATGTCTTTGCTTATTCATCACAAGAGATCATTCTCTTATTCATTCATCAATGCCCTAAATCATAAATATTTGTTCATATTCACTAAAAAAACAAAAAAGATAAATCCATGCTATATTTCTAAATCTAAAGCATCAATCTTTACTTAATTCATCAAAACAGATTCATTCTTTTATTCATTCATCAAATGCCCTAAATCATAATTATTTCTTCAAATTTCCTATAAAAACACAAACAAATTCATAAATTCATGCTAAATTTCTACATCTAATGAATCAAAAACATTACTTATTCATTAGAAGAGATAATAAATATACTAAAAAAATCCCAAAGATTGAAACAGAGAAAATCAAAGAGAAAGAGAGATAGAGAGATTACGAAGTGAGAAGCGATGATGGATGGGAAGAGGGAAGCGACAAGCATCCCATGAACAATGCGGCCGCCGGAGAAGCCCGCGGCGGAGAGGGCGAAATCGGGATCGAAGTGGACGGGATTCCGATCGCCACTCACCTCCGCGAACCTGGCAACGTCTGCCTCTGAGAACCGCCTCATCTCCTTCAGCACGTCGCCGGTGCCAAGTATGCCCGTCCGCCGCTGCGCCGCCGGCGTGCCGCCGGCGGTGGAGCAGAAGGCGGCGGCGCGAATCAAAATGCCCCGAATCATCCGGGGAGATAAAACTCTATTGCTTCAATGAACGTTTTAGACCGAACCCATCTAAAACCGAACCAAACCGAACCGGAATACTTAATTACAATTTTTTTTAGGAGTTTATGTGTAAAACTTTACATTTTAATCAGGGGATGTAATAACAGTTAGTGTTTATTAATATTAATAATTTACTATTTAATTATTTAGTTTTTATTTTTTAACTGGGAATACCTAAAAGTCACTCAAAGTTTCACTTATAATTGTCTATTTAAATTTAGGTATTCTTAAAAAAGAACCTCTATTTTTCTGACATCTTATTTTTAAATTCCTTCTATTATAAAAGTACCTGACATTAACTGAAATTCCTTCTCAGTTTTTAAATAGAAACATAATATATTGAGTGAAACTTACGTGGCTACACGTAAACACGCAATGTTAAACGAAAAATATGCTTATTAAGCAGGAAATACAGAGTAATGCTATTTCAACTAAATAGTTTTATCAAACTTATTAAACGAATGATGTGGCATCCTTGTCACTAATTACGTGGTGCCCATGTGACAATCGATGTGTCGTCCTTAACCAAAATAAAGCTCTTCTCAGGTGAATAAGATCCCGCCATCAAGTCACCTAGGCCGGAGCCAAACGGACGGGCTCACCCTGCTTCTGATTCTCTTGTGGATGCAAGACTAGCTACAAATCTATCACCAATTTCTAGGGTTTCATGAGATTTGAGAGAAAGAGATATATATATTCTGAGCTTCTTCGACAATTAAGCCGCCATGCCGGCGATCCATCCTCAATTTCTAGAGTTTCATGAGATTTGAGAGAAAGATATATTCTAAGCTTCTCTAATGATAGAGTCGGCGTACTGGTGATCCATCCTCAATTTCTAGGGTTTCATGAGATTTGAAAGAAATATATTTTGAGCTTCTTAGGCACGCCGGCAATCCATTCCTGTTCTAGAGTTTCATGAAATTTGAGAGAAAAAGGTATATTCTGAGTTTCTCCAACGGTCGAGCCGGCACGCCGGTGATCCATCTCCAATTTCTAGGGTTTCATAAGATTTGAGAGAAAGATATATCCTGAGTGTCATGCCCCGAACCCAGCTCTATGGACCTTATTAGCTTTCAAATAACAAATCGAGGCTAACAATCAATAGTATTAAAGAAAAATATTTTTAAAAGGGTACAAATGCAAAAAGTTCAAACTATTATTCTACACTCCTAAATATTGATTATTGCGAGGGTACAATAGCAATTACTCACTCTAAAAGCCATATCAATAATTCCAACATGATCAATGAGTACTAAAACCCTCATAACTTTACATACACTTTTCCAAATCACAATTTCCAAAATTCAAAGAAAAGTAGACACCTAACACTATAACATATCCGAAATTCACACAACTTAGAGTACTACACAATTTATAACATTCAATTGAATCTCCAACTATTTCTGCAGGCTTATAATTCAGATATATCCCTTTCAAATATAAATATCTCTTAATATAAAACTTCAAAAGCAATAATATTTTACGTGCAATCAGATAACTCAGTAATGCATCACTTTCTTATTTTATGCTATACCAGAAACAACATCTAAGACCATGAGAAACACCAAACAAACTTTAGATTCTATACAGTAATATCATTTGGCACAACTACACTAATAATGCTATAACTTTTAAACTACTCATCCAAAGAATCTAAATTTTTATATGTATCTAGAAAACATCAAACTCTATAACTTTTTTATATTACTCTTCTCCAAATTCCATTTACAAGACCATCAAATTGGCTAAGCAAACTTTATGCTTTTTGCAGAAATATTATTGAGCACACCTATAGAAATCTGATCATATCTCACAATTTTCATGACTAAAAATTTTGAAATTTTGCAGAGTCAAATATAAAATTGTCCTCTATAACTTTAGTATATAAATCTAAATCTAAATCAGAACTTACAACCATGAAATTAATCAAAACCTGTTCATGGGCAGCACAAAAAATCCTGTCCGCGTCACCTGCATCTAAAACTTATAATTTATAGGATACTTAAGTAAAAATTCTGAAATTATGCAGGTACTTAGCCAACATCGATCTCTACAAGTTTCTTATTTTACTATCCTCCAAATTTGGCCTCTAAGATCTCTAAAATCGAAAGAGGGGTTTCTGCTATGCTAATATGAATTTCTTAATTTTATCATCAAATAAATCCAATCCTCTCACCAAACCATAACCATAACTAGTAACACGTCACAAACAAGCATAAGAAAGAGCAAAAACAAAATAACTCAGAACCTTACCTCAATAATAACAGTAAAACAAAACCTTGACGATGAGACCCTTCTCCCGTTCTCGCCGCCGACACCAACCGTGAGAGAAAGAGATGAGGTTAGGTCTCTTATATATATATATATATAAATAGTGATCTAAAATCGAGGGAGGTGAAGAGATTATTAGGGTTTCAAAACTAAAAAAAAAATGAACATCTAGGATTAAAATCACATCAACGGCTAGGATTTAATTAAGGGGTGAGGCTCACACTGAGCTTTTCCGATGATCGAGCCAGGTGATCCATGCCTTTTCTAGGGTGTCATGAGATTTGAGAGAAAGAGATACTCTGAGCTTCTTTGATGATCAAGTCAGGAAATCCATCCCAAATTTTTTAGGGTTTCATGAGATTTAGAGAAAGAAAGAAATATTAGGTATGATATATATATATATATATATATATATAGTGTGTATGTGTGTATGTGTGTGTGTGTGTGTGTGTGTGTGTGTGCCCGCATCATCTACAAATGTTCGTAGATATTATATCTACAAAACATTCATCGTCAACAGTTGGATTGAAATCCAATGGTGTTGATAATGGTTTATACAATGGTGAAGAATTTTCATCCAAGTAGTATTGTAGTTGAATGGTGTACAAAACTATATAGATATATATATAGTACAATCCCCCACAAACTCCCAAGGACGTCTCTAGAATTCAATTCTAAAGATGTCCCCACATCAGCCGTTAGATGGCCATCTAAGGGTTGATGTATTATTTAGAAAAAAAAAATGCCTAATTTGATGGTGTAAAAGTTATCTGCAATCTCTCCCTCCTCGCTCACTCCTACCCCTCTACTCCTCCATTCTCTCTCCGACGCCCTTCTCCACGAAAAGAAAGAGAAGAGGAGGAAAAGAGAAAAGATTTGGTAAATATCAACATCCCCACAAATTGTATGTATATATAGTCAAATTCAGTGATGGAACCAAGACTTATTGGTAGGGGGTTGAGGGTAAAATATAATAAAAATTTAGTTAACATAACAATTGTTTCCAATACAAAATAGTGTGACAATTTAACATAACTATTGTTTAAGTTTCTAGTTATTACTTTGAGTTAACGCTTAGTTATTTAAGTTTCTAGTTATTATTTGACATTTTTGCTTATTATTTTGAGTTGATACTTAATCATTTCATCTCTAGGGTATCGCTTTATTGGCTTCGACATGGTTAATTGTTAATCAATTATTTTTTTAATAAAATAACATACAATAATAAGCTAATACCTAATATTATATGTTATGAAATAAATTTGTGCAAATAGATAAAATAAAAAAAACAACCATTTGAATCCAATTTAAAAATAGATAGATGATCTCACGGACACGGTTCTATGGTAGTTAAGATAGAACAAAGATGAGACTAATCCTCACCAGTTGAATTGCTTTAATTTAATAATTTTTAGAACAAAGAGCAACATGCAATCTTTAAAAAAATTCCCAACCTAACCTTATATTATATAATAAATAAACAAAAAAAAATTTATAAACACATAACTAAGAATTGAGTCACTAGATTATCTTTCTTTAAAATATTAAATACAAAAAACTTAAAAAAATGAAAGAGTATGTAAGAAATTTCGCTATTATTCAAGGGTGTCATGTAAAAATCTCTTGAAATTATATATTTAAATTTATTTGCCATCTTTAAATGAGGTGTCTTCATTCATTCACTCACAGGCTTTTGGTGATGAATAGTTCCACCATGCGTCCTCGTTCTCATGGCCTTCACCCTGAGAATCGCCTGAGAGGGTGGGAGATAGGGCGGCGATGATGGTGGATTTCAGTAGATTACCGGAGGAGTGTATCTCGCATGGTCGCATGTGTTATCCCTAACCTCGTGGAAAGATGTTTGTAGAATTGCAGGACAACCATGATTTGATGGTAGGATCCATGGCGTTGCTGGCCGGAAGGATGGTGGCCAGGGGCAAGGGGGCAACCGATTGAGGAGGGGCTGGTTCCGTCATCTCGATGAAGAGATCGCCTGGGCCGGGGAGGGGGGGCTGAAGCCCCCGCTAGCCCCCCTTTGGTTCCGTCCCTAGGTATGACATGGGCATCACGTCATTAGTGACAAGAATGCCACATCATTCTCGTAATGAATTCAGAAAAGATATTCAGATGGAATAGTATTGCTCGGAAATACATGTTATAAAATAGAATAAACTGACGAAATGAGCTAGAGTGACTGACAATAAAGTAATTTGAAAAAAAGAATTGTCTAGAAAATTTAAATATCAGGGAATGTTTGGGAAGTTTTGAAATTTTCAGAGACCTATAATTAATTTTTTTTAAAAAAAACAAAACTCTAAACATTAAATTTTGGTTTAAGTTATTTTATTTCAAAGAAATATGCACTGATATGAATACGATGCTTTCTAAAAATGGCAGACAAATTTGATTCATAATAATTGTAAATTAAAAGAAGGCATCAATTTAAAGTTGAGTCAAAGCACTAAAAATGGTAGATAGTGAGCCTTATTTGTTATTTTTTAATAAAAGAAATCTCTAAATGGAATTCATAATTATCTAAAAAGGAGAAGATGTGAACTCTTTCTCAAATTGCTGTTCAAAATATGAAAATAACATCCACTTTCAATGTCCTTTTCTCTATTAAATTTAAATATTTAATTGAATTGATTTTTGAGGAAAAAACACAAAATCTATAAAAATATATTCAGAATTTTTTATTTTTAAAAATTTTAAACCTATTACTTAAATAATTATTAAATGTACTCTTCGCAAGTGGCTTGCAAAGCAAATGCCTTTTTTGATGTGATATAAATATCTATTCATTTTTATGAATAAAATTCCAAATAAATACTTTTCTTAATTTCTTTATGTATATATTTATTTAATAAAAATAATTCTTTATTTTATTTTATTTTATTTGAAAAAAACATAATTCTTTATATGTGTCACTGGTTTATATATATAAAAAAAATCTTTCCAAAAGCATAGTTCCTTAGATGCTATCATATTACTCAACTATATTAAAAACTCTTCCTTTTTACCATTTTGGTATTATAGACACCCATAGATAATTTATTTATAAACATCTTTTTTCTCAACCGTTGGATTTGAATCAAACAATTAACACATTCATTATATAATCAGTGTTTTTTTAAAGAGTCCTATAAACAGTATTAAGGTAGTGTTTGCATGCTGGATTGATGCCTTGGGAGTAGGAATCACAAGCACCCAGGAATTCCACTCCCACATTTGATAACTAGCTTAGGAGTGAACAACAAAATTTTATGGGATTGGGATTACTAACTTGGGTGTTTGTCACTCTTGAGAATTTTGAGAGGCTTGGGTTTTCTTAGTCGTAAAAATACCATTATACCCTCCATCCTCCATGACATAAAACTTTCTCATGTTCTAGATCTGGAAAATTAAAGCTTCACACCAACCGCGACACCTCACTGGCGAATAGTACTCACAGTAGCTCAGTAAAAAATAGAATAAATAATATTTTTATCGTAACTATCCAATCTTCATCACAACAATAATAAAATAAATTTTACCCATCCACTTTTATTTACATCATTTTTTATTCATATTAGTCATATGTCTGCAAATGACAAATGGTTTATATATAAAGCTGGAGACACTAATAAAAAATAATATTTTAAGATAAAAATTATTTTTTAACAAGTGATGAAATATTTATTATTACTAATTATTCTTAAAAATTAAGCATTAAATACAAAAGAAAAAGTTGGGTACTTGATAATATTGGGAACTTAAAAGTAAAATTGAAAATTTGAGGGGGGTAAAACAAATAAATGTTTTCAATATTTTCAGAGTATTGAAATGGAAAATGTTATCTAAACACGAAAGCGCGAAACAGAGCTCAAAGCAGGGCATTCATGGCGGCGAAGTCATGGTGGAAGCCTTGGCGATGGCGTAGCGAACCCCTTCTGTTCCTCTCTCACGATCCCTAACCCTAGTTCCAGAGCTTCCCCTTCCTGCATTGCCTCTTGAACTCTGGATTTTGATCTCTTCTATGGATTTAGGTGAGAAATCGTAGTCTTTGGTGAGATCTGGTTGGTTTTAGGGATGGAGAGTGGAGTGAAGCTTTTGTATATAGTGGTGGTGGATGAAAGGGAGAGGAACAAGGGTCTGAAGCCGTTGTCGTTTAGGTACACCCGGCCTGTGATTCAGAGCACTCTGCAGCTCATGGGTTGCAAGCCTCGCCACGCATTCAAGGTTTCTGTTCGTCTTGTGATTTTATGCTTTGTTTTTTTGGACTTTTTGAGATTGATGATTCAGTGCTGCTCTTTTGTTTGTTTTCATTTCTAATTGGGTCTTCATTAATGATGGATTTAGTTATTAGTAGCTCAAAAATCTCTTTTTGTTCATATTAGTGAAAGTATGCTACGTTGGTGATGTTGAAATTGGAGTCATGAAAGAGATTAACTTTGGTTTTCTTTCATAGTTCTCTGTTGATTCTTCTTCCTGTTTTTTCAAGTGGTTGGGTCTTTGAGTATAGTACCACAATGATTTTGAAGAATTGTGATTCTTCTCTCTTTGAATTAATTTAGATATATTCTAGATTTTCTCTTGAGCAATTTATGGCATATTTATGTTAGATTTGAACACAATGAATTTAGTACATTTTCTACTCTTGAGCTTGTTTGTTTTGTGAGTTTCTCCTACAATTGTTGTATGTTCCAATTGCGTGCTGTGCATGGGTGTATACAACTTGGTTTGAATTTGGAATTGCTTAGAAGTCTCCTTATTTGACATATGTATAAGATGAGAAATCATGCTTCTTTGCACAGATTAGCAGAAGAGTATATGAGGTTATGGGAAGTGAGTGCTCTGCTATGAAAGGTCCTTTTAGTGATGGAAGCTACTGGGGCCAATCTCTTTGTATTGATCAGGAAGAGGTTATGAATCCTTCACAAAGGAATACGGAGACAGCTTCAAAGATACCCTTTGAGCTGTACAAAAGGCTTACAACAGTAGTTGTTATGAGAGACACCTTCTTGAAGGTTATTTGTGATGCTCTCGCAGAATACAAATATGTAGGCCCGAATCAGAGGGCTGACTTGATGCTGGCATGCAGGTAGAGCATTTTATTCATTGTCAAGATAATGCGGGTCCGTCTTCTGATAAATTTTGACAAAGAAAATCTATAAAGTTAATTTTCTTCTGTGAGGTGGATTAGTACACCTAAAGTAAAAGTATCTCTTCTTATAGTAAATTAGTGAATTACTTGCTATAATCAAAAGGGAACTAGATCCCTTTTTTGTGTATCATAGGTCTTCTAATTCATTTCTTTGCCCATCTTTTTTGCACCATATTTAGGATTTTGTTATTGACAATAAATGTTTTCCAAATCTTTGCACTTGAATGTAAGGCAACTATATAAGATAAATAACATGTGTTATTGTTCCGGGGTAATGGATTTAAGAAGACTTTGATTTGGATTCCATTTTTGTATTTTTTGATTTGTCTCTGGCCCATTCGTTAGATATTTTGAATTTTGTGCACAGCTGGTTTTAGATTGAATGCTTTCATCTTATGGCTTGTGGTTATTTATTTGCTCAAGGTGATCAATTTGCAGTGTTGCCATGCTTGTTATTGCATTAGATATCTCTGTTGTTTTTTAATCCTAAGTCTCTCTTTCCTTTTTATTTTAGAATCTGAGAAAGAATTTAATTTATGAACTTCTTCTATTGTGCAGCTGTTCTTCTCTAATCACATATACCTCCTTTTTATAGAATTAGGGAAAGGAAGGAGTCTGTAACGATACTTTTGTGTGGCACGAGTGGGTGTGGCAAATCTACTCTATCCGCTCTTCTGGTACTTCTTGGCATGAACAAATATATCTGCTTCCCACCTAACTTTTGTGGTTGTTGGACCAAATGATGATATATCATTTTTTCTTTTATTAAGGAACTTTTTTAGTACTGTATCCTAATTTTATTTATTATTCATCCACTGGTATCCATCTAGTATGTACATTATTATTTATCTTCAATGATAGTATGTGATTATACAAATGATCTGATATAGCCTTTTACTTCTGGTTAGCTTCAAAATAGACTTAGAATTGATTTTTTCAAGCAGGGAAGTAGATTGGACATCACTACTGTAATTTCGACTGATTCAATTCGCCACATGATGAGGAGCTTTGTTGATGAAAAACATAATCCATTGTTGTGGGCTTCAACGTATCATGCTGGTGAATGCTTAGATCCAATGGCAGTAGCAGAAGCAAAGGCTAAAAGAAAAGCCAAAAAGACCAAAGCTACTTTCCAAGAAGAGTCGCTTGATGATGCTTTAAATGGAAAGCATGATAACAAATTGTTTAATACAGGCTTAGGGACTGAGTTGATTGGCAGAAAACAAATGGCTATTGAGGGGTTCAAAGCACAAAGTGAAATGGTTATTGACAGCCTTGATCGGCTAATTACTGCATGGGAAGAGCGTAAAGAGTCTGCTGTTGTTGAAGGTGTGCACTTGAGCCTAAATTTTGTGGTGAGTGCCTGCTGACCTATTCTATTATAGCTAAATTATGGAAATAATGTACCATAGCAGCACAAACCCACATTCCTCTTAACTTTGCATTGCTTAATGGATTGTTATTTTGTTAATGTACCATGCTTTTTTCTGTTGGAGTATTGTCTTTCAAATGATAAGTTTCATTTAATCTGGCAGATGGGGCTCATGAAGAAGCATCCTTCAATAATACCATTTATGGTTCATATCACAAATGAAGGCAAACATATGGAGAGGTTTGCAGTACGTGCCAAATACATGACACTGGATCCTGCAAAAAACAAATATGTTAAGTACATCCGGAACATCAGAGCAATTCAAGAATATCTCTGCAATCGAGCTGATAAACATTTGGTGCCAAAAATAAATAACACTAATGTTGACCGGAGTGTGGCTGCAATTCATGCCACAGTCTTCAGCTGCTTACGAAGACGAGAGGCTGGAGAAGCGTTTTATGACTCAATTACAAACACAGTATCTGTAATAGAAGAAGAGTATAGAAATCAGTGTGCAGCAAACTCGCTGAATTCTAAAGGGATGTTTCAGTTGATACAGAGGATGGGATCCTCTAGGCATCTGATGGCTCTTGTTAATACAGATGGTTCTGTTGCAAAAACTTGGGCAGTTGGTGAAACATTTCTTGGAGGTCCTATGTGTGATTCTTTACAGATTGGGAAGGCAGAGCCAGTTAATCTCCAGTTTGGTAATTTTGGGATCAGTGCTTGGCCAAGTGAGTCTGGTGGAACCAGTCACTCTGGCACTGTCGATGACCTGAGCTTTGAAGCCACTGACAATGGCAGCAGATACTTTTCTTCCTGTTGCAGCTCTCCTAGAATATCAACTGGATCAGCTAAAAAGGTACAGTTAGGTCCATTCAGATAGTTTTTGTTATAGAAATGATTCAGATAATGTCGGGAATAATGCTAATCTTAAAATTACAATAAAAACTCTGGCCCTTTCCATTCTGTACTTGGTTGTTGAAAATCTATAGTATTTACATTTTTGTTTCTTCCTAATTCTTTGAATGTGTATGAATTATTCTGATTTGTTAATTGTTTCAGCTAAAGGAGGAATCATCTGTGTCTGGCAGTGAAGAAGAAGCTGATGATCCACCTGACGTAGACAGTGATGGGTATTCGAGTGAGGAAAGCCAGAATGAAATCCATGATGAGGTAATGACTTGAAACTATTTATTCTCCATGAAATGAATCCTACCAACAAGAATACATATCAAGATAGATTGCTGAATGGGAAGTATATTCAGAAATTCTTTGTACAGATAGCATTAATCTTTTGTTAATACAAACTGACGTGTGAGATCACCGACTCATAAACAGTAGTAACTTTCATGATGTTCTAGCGATACATATGCAAATCTTCAAAGTCAAGCTTTTCTTCATTCAACCTGTTTTTAAATTCAAGATAGATTCATTACTAAGCAATTGCTGTTTCACATTGTCATCGACAATAGAATTAACTTTTTGCATTTCAGATCGAAGGTTCTGTTGATGAGGAATCAACCAAATCTGATGAGGAGTACGAGGACCTAGCTAGGCAAGACTGCTGGTGTGACAATGACAAGGAACCAAATAACAAAAAGAAGCTGAAAGATGATAACAAACCGGCAGAGAATCATTTACCACTGAATTTGGGAAATAATCTAACCGGGAAATATTTGTCTTTGATTTCTGATAGAAGGAAACCACCTCAGCTGCAAAGTCTCGGTCAGCTCTTTTTCGGGTCAATTCTTTCAAACACACAAGAATAGTTACCCAAAACAAAAACCTCACTGACAAGATCTTCAAGTTGAGCATTGCATTGGAGGTTAAAATTTGCATTCTTGGTGTACAATTTGTAAGACAACAGGAAAGATTCCAAGAATGCTCTTCCTATTTGGAGAATGCTGATACTTTTAGATTTTTGCTGAAACTTTAGGATAAGCTCTTTGGAATGCTCAGTGTTGGGCTAATTCATCATTGATGCTTATTTTAGGGAGTCTTTATATATATATATATATATTGATAGATCTATACCTTTGGTTTGGAACTATGAAATGTGTGTTTATTTAGTTGGATGTATGAAAGTGTGGAAGTAGTTTTAAAGCTATATTTATGAATTATCAAAAGTGCACCTTAATGATGTATTCATTTAGGAGCCAAAAAAAGGGCAAAATAAACATGTTTCTATGGTCATGACCAAAGTGAATATATTTGCAATGTTTATATTTTTATAGGATAAAAAATGAATCATTTTTGTGTAATTCATGGATGAAAGTTATCAAAATATATATATGGATTTAAGTCATCTGCATATGCACATGATATTTGTTTACAGTTGTTAGATAATGATTCAACAGTTTTTTTTTTAATAGAAATACTATGTAAATTTACAGGTTATAATTACTGTATAATACTATATGAAACTATTCCAAATTCTTCATGAATGGATCTATTAGATTTCAAATTTAGGAACATTCTTAGATGATGGGTCCTCTTTATATGTATATATATATATATATATATGATTTTTATTATTATTTATACAAAATTTTAATAATAATGTATTATTAAATATGAAATATATAATTAAATTTAATAAATATTTTATTAAAAATATTTTTTAATAAAAAATTATAGTGTTGGACTAAGGGCATTTTGGTAAAATCACTCAAAGGAGATTCTTCATTTGATAGCTTCACCTGTGTGTCTCCTTCTCAAGCTCCAGATAAGAAAGAGGAAGTCTAGATAGGGCGCTCTAGTGAGAGAGAGTGAGAGCTCCAGAGCTCCAATGGAAGCCGCCCGTGGCCTCATCTCTTCCCCTCCAGCTCTCAATCCCCCCAGGAATCACTCCAGAAGTCCCTTCTCAACTTCTGGTATGATCTTCTCAGTTAATTTTCCAATTTGTTGCCAATTTATTGATTGGAATGCGCTTCATTGTATTTTTGTCTCCCAATTGGATTTTTATGTTTATTTTGATTGTTTGGATGCTGATAAACTTTGAAAGTTTCTGCCTTGTTTCTTTTGGTATTATATTTTCGGTTATTGTTCCAATTTGTTGATATGAATGTGCTTCATTGGCTTATTTGTTTACTTAGTTATGTTTGGATTTAAAGGTTTATTTTGATGTTTTTTGACGTTTGGATGCTGATAATCTCAGAAAGTCTCTGCCTTGTTTATTTTGGTATAATATTTTCCAGTATTGTTCTAACTTGTGGATTGGAATGCGCTACAGTGTTCCCTTTTCTTTTTCATGTTTGTATTTTAAGGTTTATTTTGATGTTTTTGGTTTCACTTATGCTGATGATATCTGGAAGAATTTGTTTATGGTTGAATGAATGCGAGTTTTTACCCAATTTATGCCTGAATATTGGAAGCAACTTATAACCTTCCCTGCTTTTCCACTTCTAGTACAATATTTACAGTTCTTGTTCCGATTTGTTGTGAATTTGTTGATTGGAATATCATTCCTTGTCTTTCTTTTCCCATGTTTGGATTTTAATGTTTGTTTTGATGTTTTGGTTGTTAGGATGCTTATAATATCCTTAAGTTTATACCTTCTTTTTCAAAATTTATGCTTAAGTTTTTCGAATCACCCTTGAATCCCCTCCACCTCCACTTATGGTTCAACCTTTCCTGTCATCATTGCAATTTCTCATGAATTTGGTGATTAAAATGCACTTAATTGTACTTCTTTTCCTGTGTTTAGGTTTAAAGGTTTATTGCAATTTGTTCTTCTAATGTTCAGATATTTCTGCGTTGTTGTTGAAGAGTAGGATTGATGTCAATTTATGCTTGAATTTTACTGCATTTATGTGTTTTAGTATCGGCTTATTTTAGTTTTGTGGAAGAAACTGTGAAGTTGCAATATGGACTTGTTTTGGTGCATTGATTGTTCAAGTTTTGCAGTTCCAGTGCTTCATGACCAAACTAGCCGAGCAGTTTCCTCTATGCCAACGATGTCAGTAGTGCGGCATTTTCCTGCATCTGTTCTTTCTCATGAGCAACGAGATGACTATAAGACTTCTTATTCTGTTCGGGAGGAGAAACCCTCGCAGGTTAAGTTCCATGGCCTGCCATCTTTTTCCCTATTCTGAATGTTGAAAGATATTTCTTGCAATCTTAATTAGTTAATCAAATGGTGCATTTACTTGTGCAAACATATTCAAGTGCCTAAATACAAGTCATCTCAATTGCATTTAAAATTACACACCTGTTCTCTTACTTCCTTTCTGGGTTTACCATGGATGAAATTTTCTATCATAGATATTGTAGTGGCGCTTAGTTTAAAGTTTAAACTCTTCGAAAATTGAGCAGATGTATGAAAGCAGGTAGGTGCACTAGAACTTTCCTGGTGGTGGCAATTCACGATCCAACTAAACTTAACACAGTAGTATTATTGTTGGCTTCCATTTGCTATTTATGATTTTACCATGAAAACTATTTCTTTCGATTAGCTTGTCTTCATGAAAGAGAAATATTGAGACTAGTAATTTTTAAGATACCGTTGTCTGTTGATGTCTCGGCGTTTTGGATATCATAATAAAGCCTAAAGGCTTTCATCCTACATCTTGTTATTAGTTAATCACTCCTGATGGATTCCTCATGGTTGAAGTTATTTAAAAATGAAATGCTCGCAAGTTGTTCTATAATGTTATTGACCTTTCCTAACAAAGAAGACCTTACTCTAATGGCAGCATGAGGAGAGTGGCTTGCCATTTTCTGAAGAGAAGGAGAAGTATAATTTCGAGCAATATTTGAAACATTTTGAACGCCGGTTGCTCCACCAACCGGGTTTCTGGTACCTGTAAGATCACTTTTGGCTCATCCCTCTCGTCTTTTCTGTTAGTTTGTCTTGTTCCTAGCTATTATCATCTATTTCACTCTATTGACAAGCTTGATATTTAACAATTTTTTAGATGTCATCTTCCACATCACTCGGAAAAGCCTGTAACACCCACTTCTGTTGGTTCAGTAACAAGTGGGACGAATGGAATTTCCTCCGTTGTAGTGTCACCAGAAGAGCAGAATAATGTGGATTCTGTGAGACTAGAGGATGTTCTAGCCCTTGCTAACAGAGCGATGATTGCTTCGAGAAGAGCAGCTTCCTTAGCAGAAGAGTCTGTTGTCCTAGAATCTGAATTTAATGAATCGGACTTTATAGGGTAGGTTGCACGTCATGTTTGCATGATCTTGTCAATTTATGTGAATGGCATCAGAACTTTGGTTTGTTTTTTCTTTTTGCCAGTCTGGATGTTGAAGACTCCATCATTGGCAAGGAGATTCTTATTGATGAACCAACGATAAGATCAAAGAGACGTTTGGAGAGGCGGCTTAAGAAACGAAAGGCCTCAAAGAAGCCAAGCGATGATGTCTACAAGGTTGCTAGTTCGATGGCCATGAACATAAGCAAGAAACTTCATAAAAACCATAATCAGAATGACCCACTCGGATTGTTCTTAGGTCTTCCTGAGACCAAACAATTGCTAACAGTTAAAGAAGAAAAGGTTTTGTTTGCTCAGATACAGGCATGTATCTCACCCATACTTTCAAGTCTCCTTTGCTAAGTTTTAAGCAATTGATGATTTATTTATTTATTTCTCATTATCTGTATTTACAGGATCTCATGAGATTGAATGAAGCAAAGGAGAGGCTTTGTGCTGATTTCAACCGTGAACCAACAGTAGCTGAATGGGCACAAGCTGTTGGAATGAGTTGTCATGATTTGCAATCATCCCTTCTCACCGGGATTCAGAGCCGTGACAGATTAGTATACGCCAATTTCCTTCTTGTTGTGCATATTGCTAGACAATATGAAGGGAAGGGTCTTAGTATTCAGGATCTACTGCAGGTGCACTACTCCCCTGTCAATATTTTACTAAAAACTCGCTGAAGTATTTTTGCACATTGCATGACGACTAATACCGATTTGATTATAGTGCTTTTTTCTTCATTGCATTTTCCTGACTTTTATTATTGACACAATTGGAAATACTCATGCTTGGTATGTGCTTGACTTTCTTAATTTGACACGGTTAATTATTTGATTCGCTTTCTACATAGGAATCTCTGTCTATAACTAGTTATAACATGCTTAATTCAATTGGATCACCCACCTTCGCATGTGTTCTTGGTCAAGTTTCTCATTTTGACAAGGTTAATCACTTGACATGACTTGCTTAGTGCTTGTGGCATTTTATATATGTATGTGTGTATGTGTATATATATGTGCATTTTTTTTCAAAGTAACAATTCAATTTCTATTGTTGTAGGAGGGAAGCATGGGTCTTATGAAGAGCTTAGAAAAGTTTAAGCCCAAAGCTGGTAGCCGGTTCCCATCCTATGCATATTGGTGGATTCGACAGTCTATTCGGAAGGCCATATTTCTGAAGTCCCGAATAATTCGCTTGCCGGTATGACTTAATACTATCCTCCATCTCTGCTTGTCATAGTACTCAGAACCGACTTTACTCGCATACAAGCATAGAAACCATAAATCATTTTCATGTCATGGTTTTGTTTCAGGAGAATATATATGCACTTTTGAAAACAATAAGGGCCGCACGAAGGTCATGCATTCAAGAAGGTCGTGTCCCGACAAAAGAAGAGCTGGCGAGACGTGTTGGAATCACCGTCGAGAAGTTGCAAAACACGTTAGCACTCTCCAGAAACCCGATATCAATTCAAGAACGGCCATGGGCCGATCAGGATGTCACATTGCAGGTACCTTCAGAGTAATACTCCCCCTTTCGATGATCTCTGATGTAATCGTATTCTTCTTTTTCGGTTCCAGGAAATCACCGCAGACCCCGTAATTGAGACGCCCGAGCTCAGCGTCTCAAAACACATGATGAGGCAGCACATTCGCAACCTCCTCAGTCATCTGTCGCCAAGAGAACGAGAGATCATCCAGTGGCGCTTCGGAATCAACAACAGCAAACCAATGACTCTCTCGGAGATTGGCAACATCTACGGCTTGTCAAAAGAACGGGTCAGGCAAGTTGAAACACATGCGATGAATAAGCTAAAGTCTTATCTTCCAACCCAAGGTCTCCAAGCATACGCCGAACTTCTAACTTGAGAAAATTCTTCGATCAATGTATATATAAATGTAAAAAACTATTTTATCAGAGTGATTAATGCAGAAATCAAATTCTGAGTAAAACAAATTTCTGCAGATTGGTTCAGAGTTCTGTGTTTCTCAGTCTGTATTCTCATGCATCCATGCACAAATCACTTCAATTAAATTGAATACAGTTTTACACTTTCAGATGTAAATTGAGTACATATTCAATGAAAAAAGAAGTGGAAATGAATGAGTCTAGTACACTCATCACCGGTTTTATTTTACAGACAGTCTTCAGAAGCTGGTCCAGTCTCAAAAACATTAAATTGCATGGTGTACCACAAAATGCAGGTCCACAACTTTCCAGGAGTGATGATGTTCAATCCATTGGACAAAGAATTTGCCGATGATTTTGATCGATAAGAAGCGGAAAAAAAAACACGAGAATTCCGGTTTCTAATCGAATTCTGCAAAGAAAGTTTTAAAAATGTTACTGCAAACTACAAAGCCATGTGATAAAAATGGAAGACAAAGCTCACCTCATTGGAACAAGTAAAGAATCACAGCAGTGTTGTCTTTATTTTCTTCGAACCCTCTCGATACTTTCTCAAGTGAATCGATCGATGAAATATATATATATATAGAAAGAGTTGATAGTTGCCAGTGCAGCATCATCAAGATTCTCAAAGAAAAGATCCTTGATCCATTTGTGAATCTTGATGATGCTCCACAAGCAAAAATCAACTGAATGAATAATGAAAGAAGAAGAAGAAGAAGTTGGTGGAAATTTTCAGCATTTGAATTCGGAGAATCTGAAAACTATAATAATATTTGTAGTCAAATTATTGCTGATGCAGCATCATCAGGATTCTCAGTTTTGTGTTTTCATGAATTGAATTGAATTGAATTGCACTTTGCATTGCTCTCAAAGACAAACAAATGCAACTGTGAATCTTGAAGATGCTGCATCTGCAAACTTCAACTGTTTTTCTTGTGTACTCATTGATTCTCAAATGCATCATCAAAACAAAGATAAAGATCTCAAATGAATGATAAACTAAAGAACAGATAAAAGAAACAAAGACATTGAGATATATGGTTTTAGTAGTGATCCCAAATGAATAATCAAATGAAGAGTTGCTAAACAAACACATAAATGAAGAAAAAGAGAGGCAAAAAAAGAAAGGCAAAAACCAAAGAACATAGAACAAGAAGATCAACATCTCTCTCTCTCTCTCTCTCTCTCTCACTCTCTCTTCCCCTTTCTTTGCATTCTTTGTATTAATATATATATATATATATATATATATATATATATATCCTCAATTAATGAAAGAGAAGCTAAGAATCAATAACCATGAGAAGAGAAATATTGAAAACTTAGTAATCTCTTACTCTCTATATACCTTGAGATTCATGCTCTAATGAAACAGAAACTAAGAACCAGTGTGGAGAAAAAGAAGAGAAATAATGAACAAAAAAACTAACAAGAACATCAAAATGTATAGATTTATGCTCTAATGTGCATCCATACTAAATGAAAGGAAGAAGCAAAGAACCAATCAATGAATAAAAGAAGATAAAACAAACTAAGAAGAAGAACAACCTTGAGATTCTTGCTCTAATTTGCATCATCAAGGTAAGAAGATAAAGAATCAAAAACCAAAAGAATAAACTAAGAAAAAGAACAAACTTGAGTTTCATGTTCTAATAAGCACCCTCAATCTAAGAAGATAAAGAATGAAAAACCAAAAGAAAAAAACTAAGAAGATAAAGAATGACAAACCAAAAGAACAAACTTAAAAGAAAAAAAGGAAGAAGAAGAAGAAGAAGAAGAAGAAGAACCTTGAGAATCATGCTCTAATATGCATCCTCAATCTAAGAAAATAAAGAATGAAAAACTAAAAGAACAAACTTAGAAGAAGAACCTTGAGATTCATGCTCTAATATAATATGTGCATCCTCAAGATATAAAGATAAAGAATGAAAAATTAACCAAAAGCCTTGAGAATCATGCTCTAATTAATATGCATCATCGAGGGAAGAAGATAAAGAATCAAAATCTAAAGAACAAACAAAGAAGAACAACCTTAAGATTCATGCTCTAATATGCATACTCAAGCCAGGAAGATAAAGAATTAATGAAAACCAAAAGAACAAAGCAAGAATAACACCACACCACATCACCTCATTCAATGTTCTTCTCTAACAATAAATGAAAACAAACATCTTGAGTTAGTGCATATAAAAGAGAGAGATAGAGAGAGTGCCAATTAAGTATATAGATGACAAGAGGAAAGAGAAGAAGAGACTGTGAAAGGGTGCATACTGTATACTGCATACTTGACTTAAAACCAATCAATGGAGACAAGAAAAGAAAGAATGAAAAGGCAAAAGAACAAGTAACAAGAAATGCAACCTACATATGTGTGTGTGTATATATATATATAGATATCAAGCTCTATATACATGAAGGATGATGGATGGAACACCAAAAACCTTGAGATTCATGCAGGGCTCTCAACCCGACCACCCTATGAACACGAGGGAACTGCTGACGTGGAGTCACCTTACTGGCTTTTGCAGTAAAAAGACGGTGAACAAGGGGCCCACTTTGAGGGAATCCAACAGTGCCTCTTCACAGACTTCTCTAAACACAACTGGAACATCAACCAACATAACACAACACAACACAACACAACACAACACAACCAAAGGGAAAACACACAGCATAAAAATTATCAAAAAAGAAACAGCAAAATAAAAAAAAAGTATATAGATATATATTCCCACCTTTTTCTTCACTGTTTATCAATCAATCTAAGAAAAAGGCTTCTTCTTCTTCCTCAAAGATCCAAACAAAACAAAGAAAGAAAGAAAGATTAAAATACAAAAACATCACACAACAAACCTCTATGAGAGTTATCTATCTCAACTTCTCAAAGTTAGCAAAAAAGACAGACAGACAGACAAACAAAGAGAGAGAGAGAGATAGATGAAAGATGGAGGAGGAGGAGGAGGAGAAGAAAGAAAGTTCAAGGGGAGATATAAGTGGTCTATGAGGGGAGTGCTTTATTTTAAAGGGTGATAGAGAGAGAGAGAGAGAGAGAGAGAGAGAGGGAAAATGGTGATTGGTGGGTGCTTAGCTGTAGAGATGGATTTTTCCTCCTTTTTCACAGTTAAACATGTAAGACACTGTCCTAAAAGAACCAACCCATTCTTGTAAATTAAGGATAGCCACCCAAACTTTGGTTCACACTTTCAACCCATTTTAGCAATACTTAGGCACATGCTCTTCCTTGTGTCATGTTTGTGTATACACATAAGTATATTTATATAATTATATTTAAAGAGAAAGAAATTTGTTGATTGAGGAAATTTATGGAAATATATATATATATATATATAGAAATATAAGTTTATATTATTGATGAATGATGAGACTATTTATTTGTTCACCTATATAGGACTTCGTACAATAAGACACATTAAAAAGTATGGTCGATATTTTTTATTGCGTACTATCTATTTTATTAAATTTATGTTTTTTCATCCTAAAAAGTTTAGATTTTTATTTGAATTTACTTTTAGCGATTTTTCATGTTATTGTTCAAGTTACTGATGATGTTGTTGGAATTATGTTCTTTTGTCTTTTATTAATAGTTTGTCTATGTACGGAAAAATTGATTGCCATATAACAGATATTTATATTATTGATTAAATTATGCTATTTTTCCGATTATATCGTTATACTAGGAATCAATTGTTTTTTTCACAACTAAACTTAATTTATTTTTTATATTTACTTAAAATATGTCATTTTTAGTGTAAGATTAAATTATTAATTAATTACGGTGAAAATTACTTATCATATTTTTTGTTATTATATAATTATATGTACTTTTTTGTTTAGTAATTTGTTTTTTTTAATTTGTAGCCAATATATTATTTTTAATTTTTTTTATTGTATGTAACTTGTTTGTTGAACTGTTTATTTTGAATTGAGTCTCCATGGGTGAGAATCATGTGTGTATAGAAGCGTTACAGTTTTATATTTTGTTGGTATATGCTTGAATGGTGGTCATTTATTATCATGAATTATTATCATGAATTCTAATCATGTGGTTATTTATTATCATTAATTAATTTACCTTTCTTGTTATTTATGGTATTTACTCCCTCTGTTTATTTTTTTTTATTAACCGAATTTCACATATTACAAACTTTTATAAAAAAAAATTGTTATCTTTCCAAAAATTACCCTTAACTTATATCTACACATTTCTCTCTCATATTTAATTCCAAAAAGAGAATTTAATCGAGTGTTAAGGTAATTTTAGAAAAATAATAATAAATGTTTCTTGATGTTAGAAAATGACGGATAAAAAAAAACATGGGTTTATGACAGATTAAAAAAAGAATATTAATTTTATACAATTTTGTGCCCATGCCACAAAATATATGTAATTATGTAACATGTGTTGCCACTTGGCAAAACATGGTTAAATGATAAGCAAATAAATAAGTAATTTATGGATTAAATTGTAATATTGGAAAATATTTTACCATAATAATATGGTAAATTAAAAAATAATAATTATTCTCCTAATAATCTCTTGGTCTATTGGCATCTGTGCATATTTTTAACTTAGTTTATACCCTTTATAAAAAAATCACTAAAATATAATTTAAAGTATTAAAATGCGGACTATTAACTGATTAGTTCATGAATAGAATCAGTACAATGATGAATTAAAAAGGCGTAAACCAAATAAATTAAACATCCACCAAGTTAAAGGTTCAGAGGTCCCCATCCAGTGTAATCATCCACCCCAAAAAAAAAATCTTTATGTACTTTGAGCTTTTGATGGCCATAAAATGCTACATCACATAACTTTCATAATAAAGATCAAGATATTTTTTTTTCTTATATATACTCTAATCAAGAAAAGTAATACATATCATTTTAAAACAAAAGGAAACAGAGTAGATAACTTGAGCTATCATCCAATTTACTCAACTAATTTTTTGCTTTCTTACATCATCAACTATGAAGAATTATATTAAATATGATCTAATAATTAAATATATATTTAATAATTTTTTTGTTAAATATAAATAATAACTACAAACACATTCACTTTTTTTCGTTGACTACAAACACACGGACAAACACCGACATTATCATATATGCGAATATATCCTCTAAGATCATATCTACATCATGATTCATTGAGCATATGCAATCAAAGAAAAAACAAAAGAAAATAATACAAAGCGTGTCTTGATCGACGTGTTAAAATTCTTAGGAGAGAATAATGAGTATCTTAGGCTTAAGATTTAGTACTAATTTGGCCCAAAGGGATAGACTAGATTGATGATGAATATATAGTACTATCTCTTTTTTCTTCCTTATTGATATTCTAATCATTATCATCACTATTATTAGTAGTAGTATTGGTATTATTAATTTCCTTTCTTTCACTCTTAACATATGTGATTTTATTTTATTATTTATAGTTCATTATTTTTAATGAAAGGTCAAATGTAAAATTTAATAAAAAATTCTATTATTTAGCTTCTAAGTGAATATATATATATATATATATACATACACAAACACATATTCTCTATCTTTTATTTTAATAAAATTTTATTAAAGTTGTTGAACCAAGCACTTAAATAAACACATCTATGTTAATGACATTGTTATCTAATTTTAACATAATTACAAACACTAACCAATTATATCATTGCTTAATGCAAACATTTCTTTAGAAAACCGTTATAATAAACATTCTCCGAACAAATTGTATTCCTTTGATCAAACATCTTCTAACATCTTGCAAATCTATCTTTGAACATATCTTGTTATTTAAAAATATATATTTAGTAATCAATTTGGAAAAAAATTATTATTTAAAAACATAAAAAATAAATAAAATATTTAATTTTTATTAGTATTAATCAAATGAAATTGTGATTAGTTCCAACAAAAATTTTTGCTCCACTTTACTACTTTTTAAAAGAAATCTTGAACTTTACCAATAAAGGTCTAGTGCCAATCTTAAGCATAGGCTTTAGGGTTCCATTGAGCTCTTTTTTGTATTTTTGTGTTTTTTATTATGTAATTTATTATTTTACAAAAATAATTTAAAAATAATAATTTATTATTATAATTTCACTTAGAGTCTCATATCTACTAAAACGGATTTTTATTATAATCATTTAACCAAAAATCTCATGTTTTATATATATACACACATTATATGATTGAAAAAAATGAAGAAAAAAAAAAGACCAGAAGTAGAAAGGTCATAAAGTAATTATTGTTGGATATTATTTTTTATTATAATTTTATTTACAGACTCATTTTAACTAAGACCGACCCTCTGTTGTGATCTATTAACCGAAAAATCTCATATTATATATTATAATATATATATATAGTTGTATGAAAAATGGAGAAAAGAGGTTTGAAGGAGGGAGGGGGGGCCATGGAGCAATTGTTGTTGGATGGAAAATTAATTAATTAATTTTTATTTTTTTAAAAGGAGGAGAAAAAACAGAAGTGGAGAAAAGAAAAAAAGAAAAAAAGAGTAGATTCCCAAGTTTGCATCATCATCAGTCCTTGTAGTTGAAGTAGCTGATGAGTGGGGACCAAGAACCGTACAATGTCAATTGCCCCTTTAAATCATTTGCTTATTCTCTCTTTGTTTTCTTTCTCATTTCTCTCCCTTCTCTCATGTGTTCCATTTATGTCCATTGGTTCCCTTACTTCTCCTCAACCATATCTATTTTTTAAATTTATCTTTTATATATATATATATACACATACACATGTAATTTGTCCTTTTGGATTATTAACTAGTGATTCTTAAGTTTCTAATTATTATGTGGTTTAGTACAAGGATGAAAAAAAAAAACACTTAAAATTATAAGGACAATGATTTCATTCTGTCAAAAAGGACAGTAATGATTAAATGGTTCAAAATTTAAATAAAATATGTGCAGTGATTCGTTCATATTATAAAAATATATATATAATTTGTAAAATATATAATTTTTTATAACTCTTATTATTTAGGTTAATTTTATTTTTACTGAATAACTGGTATATTTGTCTCTCAATTAAAAGTTGAGAGTTTCAATCTGTAATATTATTATTATGTTGTTAAGTAAACTAAAATTATGAGAATAAAGATTTTACTCAGTCAGAAAGATAGTGATGATTTAGCCATCATTGCATTGATTAAAAGGTCAAAATATTTGACTCAAATGATGAAAGTTGAAAGTTCAGCTCCCTCCCAATGTGTGGTTGAAGTGTAGATAATATATGTGTAATAACTTATTCAAATTTTTTATACTATGGTTTGTAAAATAAATCACTTTTCAAAACTCTCATTTTTATTCCAATGTTAACTTTGTTTTTGTTGAAGTGTAGTGTTTCATTTGTCTCTCAATCAGAAGTTGAGAGTTAAAACTTTGTTTTGTTCAAATTTAAAAATAAATAAATAAATTGTGTTGGTATGACGGTGATGTTTGTCAATTGTCACCCTCTAAAATATGATATTTATATTAAAACGTATTCAGTACTTACACATATATATTTATATATTAAATGAACATATGCGTAGTGTATTGTTATTTATGGTGTTTTATATGGTATGTAATACTATTATTTAGTCTCTTTTGTATGTGGGATATTATTATTATTATTATTATTATTATTATTATTATAAATAAATTATTATTTGATGTTCAGAGTATTTATATACTCATTGAGTTTCATATTTTCTTTACTATTATTGTCTTCTTCATTTATTGTTTTATTCTCAAATGGATCCTAATTTTTTTTTTTACAAAATAAATAAATTACATCAGAAAAGTAAACAAATGAGAAATTAATATTTTAATTTCACTTATACCCTCACTTTGCATGATGCTAAGATTCGACTTTATTGTTTTTTTTAAAGATGAAATTAAAGTTAAATTCATAAAATCATTTAAAAAAATTCAAATACATAACATGTTATAACAAAATATATTCAAAATAGTTAAGTGATCATGATGGAGTTTACTTGATGATGCATTATTTAATTATATATTAAATATGAATAATCAAGGTTATAAATAAAAATTTAAATATAAATCTAAAATTGGAACTAAGATACAACATAAACATAGGTTAAAAAAGGAACCTGTCTTAGAGTAGATCTATAACATAAACAAATGTATGATAAACAAAACAAAGTATCATTAACTCTAATCAAAACAAAATGGTACTTGTCCCAATTGTTTAAACTCATGAAAGGACACTTCCTCTTCAACTCCAACCCTTCTCTTTGTTTTTGCCACCTTTATATATATATATATATTATTATTATTAAAAATATGTTATTTATATAAACAAATAAAAATAATTTATAAAGGTATACAAGGAATCACTCATTTTTGCAAGCATATACAAAACTATTATGTGTGATAATGGAATGTTTTTTTAATTTTTTTAAAAATATTTTTTTGCACTGTCCTTCTAATGAAATAAACAAATAAACATCAAAGAGTTCCTAGTACGAATAATAATAATAATAAAAGAAAAAAAATTAAGGTGGCCATAAATGCAAAAGAAAGGTTCCATTGTTTATGTATAATCTAAGAAGACCTTGCCTTTTAGTCTTTGAGTTCTCAATATTTATATGTCTGTTATAGGTTTCTACTAGATCAGGCTTTAACTAATAAAACATAAAACCAATGTGACACATTAAATATTCCAAAGATTCCTTAGAGATGACAATGGAGTTTTATAATTGATTAATTAATTGAAGAAGCTTTGCTCATGCCCACATTGCCATATTGTTATGTTTAGTAGGAAGAGTTCAAACAAGAACAAAAGGAAAAAAAATATATAAATATAGATATTGTATCCATTTATATGTGAATGTGTTCCAATTAACTATTTTTGCAAAAATAAATAAATAAATAAATAAAATCCTCATAACCATGTGTTATTTTTAAATTTATATTCTAGTGTAATATTTATAACGAGATGTTTAATTATTTGGAAATATATTATAATTGAATGGAGAAAATAAATCAAATAATATTAACAATAATCTTTGGCACTAGCTAGATCTTCGATGAGTTGACATATATATATATATATATATGTATGTAGTGTGTAAGTTGTTTCCATTTGTGAGTACAAATATATTCCAATTATCTATTTTTGAAGAAAAACCCTCATATCATGTTCTATTTTTAAATTTATATTCTAGTGTAATATTTATAATAAGATTTTTGTTCTTTTAAAAATAGATTAGGGTTGACTCAAAAAAACAAATCGAATAAGAATAAAAATAAAATTTTGGCACTGGTTACCCATTAAATCAATTGACGAAAGTATTTTTCCTTTGGAATATGTTGTTGTTGTTGTTACTATTTGTTGTTTATTTAGTAACTTAATTTATTGAAAGAACACTAATAAAATGGAAACATATATATGTTTTTACATGATTAAAACTGAACAAGCCTTTGATCACAGAAAAACATTATCAAACACAGTGCTATGCTGTATTAAAATAGTAACACATAAAAGGTAATTTGGAATTTAATTAACATAAAAAAAATTCATAGAGAAAGAAATAATGGTAATAATATTATTAATAATGATAGAGTTATCCCCACAAACTCTATTAAGATGATGGGGAATTTCAAAAACATCTTTTAGGCACCTAAACTTGCCCATTGTTTTAAGATTGATGTTTAAGATTTTGGGATTGTGATTGTCAAGCTAAAGCATCAGTGATCATGTAAAAACCATTTTTGTTGGGCTTTTAAGTATTGTCGATGTTACAAAGATGGCACATCAGTTTGAGGACGCTGAGAAGGTCATGCTTCAAAGGCAACACGAGAGGAGATCAATCATAATGGTCATCGGTGTAATTGGGATGATATGGTAAAAAAAAAATCAAAACAGGGATCAATTAATCACTCAAATGTTGAAGTAAACACTAAGAACTAGGTTAATGAGACATTCATGTCCCAAGATCGTTACATGGGTGCTATGGTATCCGTAATGAAAGATAATGAATGCCATGAATATTTTCAGGAGAGTTACTAAAAAAAATTTACGTAAATATAATATAAATACAAATACATGTACTAAAAATAATTTTCAAACAGAAAAAAAATAA
The DNA here is from genome assembly GCF_009730915.1 of Dioscorea cayenensis subsp. rotundata. Taxonomy (NCBI): domain Eukaryota; kingdom Viridiplantae; phylum Streptophyta; class Magnoliopsida; order Dioscoreales; family Dioscoreaceae; genus Dioscorea; species Dioscorea cayenensis. Next base: position 1,462,372 of record NC_052484.1, read on the forward strand.
TAACATTGATGATCTTAAATATTTTATAATAATTATTATAAATAAATAAAAAAAGAAAATAAGGGAAGAAAAAAAAAAGAGAGGAAGTACATTGGGAAATGAGAGGAAGTGGCGAGCAGTTGGGAAAAAACAAAGGGTGAAAGTGGGAGTTAGTTAATCACGTGGGAGCGCGTGAAGTGGGAGAGGGATCAATGTACGAAGATACCCCTCATCACGTGATATTCATGTGATTGTGTGGGCTCTCTTTCAAACCAATAAACTGGCACATCAAACCACATTTGATATTTCCTCTTCATTTCATTCATTATCAAGAAAAGTTTATTAATTGGTCCCACCTTAAAAAACACACACACACACACGCTTCTCTCAATATCAGTCCTATAATCTTTTAAGTATTTATTTATTTATTTACTTTACTTTTCTATAGTTTAGCTCGAAGATACAGGAGTTAAAGGATTTCGAATTGCTTCGTATGCATGATGAATGATATAGATAGTGATTTATCTATTTTATACAAAAATTTATTATTATTTTGATATAATTGTATGATTTATCGAGTTTATAAATAATACTCTTTCCCTTATTTCTGTATTTCGTATTCACTTTAATATATTTATATTTTATAAATAATATAAAATAGTTTTTTTTTCAGTTAATTTCAATTTCATATTTTAATTTAACTTATAATATTTATTATTATTATTGATTTATGTTTTTACATGCATAAAAGCATATCTACTTTTATTTGTATTTGGTTAAATTCTTCTAACTTCTCTTGAAAATAAAAATTCGTTGTATATATATAATAATAATTTTATATTTTTAATTTTAATTCAATGTAAGACTTTAAATTTTTATAGATAAAATTTTTGACTCTTACTTTCAGTTATATTTCAACTTGAATATCACAACTAGACATGGGAAAAGAATCAGTAATCCCTTTTCTTTGCATGATGATTCAATGTCCAAATATATGTACCATACATTTCATGAGGTAAAAAGAGGAATAAAGGTGTAAATTTTCAAGTTATCACTTCATTCTCTCTAGTTAAAAATGGGGACCAAATCCAAAAGATGGTGACTCTTTTGTAGAGGAAAAGAAGGAGAAGAAAGAACAAAGAAGAAATCACTGATAAAAATCTTCTTCAATGACAAAGTGTGTATAACTTCATTGGACTCTTTCTTAATTTATTGCTTGTAGACTTCCCTCACCAGCCTTTTTGGTCATTGTCTTGTCAACATCTCTAGTTTTATCTGCAAATTTTAACCCCAATCTATTTGTTTGATTTTTCATGTCATGGTTGCTTTCATATTTTTATTTATTTTTTCTCACACACGCATTCATCGGGTGCGAGTTGAAACTTCAACTTCTCGCATGAAATCAAATGTCTCACGGCTCCCTCTCCTGTTGCATGACATTTTTTTCTTCTTCAAAATATAAAATTTTTTAATTAAAAATTCAAATTCAAAATTTTATATTTTCCAAATTTGTTGTATTTTCAAAAATACAGTAGATTTCAATGTGCATATTTTTCTATAAATTGGAATTTCTATTTATGTTCAAATTCAAGATTTTGTATTTTAAAATTCTTTACATTTGCAAGTAAAAAATTCTATTTGTTTGATTTTCTTGTCATGACTGTAAATATAAGTTTTTTGTTTTCTCTTCTAAATGTAAAATTTTTTTAATTTTGACTTCAACTGAAAATACAAAATTTATTGTATTTTTAAAAGTATAGTAGATTCTGATGTGTATATGTATATTTTTGAAAGTTGAAATTTAATTAGTTTTGTTCAAAATTGAGATTTTGTATTTTCAATTTTTTATATTTTTAATTAGCTCAAATTGAGCAAGAACGTAACAATGTAAAAGCATGAACAAAATAATAATAATAATTTCTTTCCAAATATATTAGAACAAATGGCAACTTAAAATGAAGTGGAGATCTTTTGATTATATCAGCCAATTAGTTAAACTCTTATATAAATATATAGACATTGAGTCATCTGAAAACGTTTTTAAAACATTGGTTAAGATTAATCATCCCTAGAATTTAACTCTAGAGATGTATCTAGTAGATGTGGCATCATATACATATATATATATATATATATATATATATATATATATATATATATATATTACAAATTTAAAAATATATTTGGTATTTCGTATTGATTTTATAAATGTTTTGACAAATGTCATACTTAGGACAAACAAGATGAATATAGATTTGATGCAATTAATAAATGCAAAAGAAAGGGTCCCATTTTTATTGCCAAAATATATATTTAGTGTTTTAATTTATAATAAAAATCTATGTTTAGTGCTATTATTAGTTAATAGTAAAGATTATATATTTAGAAATAGTCAAGGGCACATAAATACGGATCTAGTGTCATTTCAATGAAAAGATCCATCATAATATTTTATGTTTAGATGTATTATTTTTTAAGAAATAAATTGGAAGTTGATGGTTGTTGGAGATAATGAACATGGAAGTGCCAAATCATGAACCGAAAATTTTGAAAATAATAAAGATTGGCTTTGTTATATATATAAGTTTAATTATATGTACAATGGAATGTTATTTTATATTTTTTAATTTGATAAAAGAATGTAAAAATTTAATACTGATGTGTTGTTTCTTAAAAAAATTCAAGCATGAATTTTATGATTTCGAAATTCTTAAAAGCATTTTTATTTGTCTATCTTCGAAAATATATGTTTATTTTTTATTTCTTGATTTGAAAATTTGTATTTAATTTTCTTCAAATCGAGTATTTCTTTATTATTATTTTTACAACTTATCTAAAATATGAAAAATTATGAGTTTATCATGTGGTATCGCTTTGGACGTGCCGATTATTTTCTTTGGAAGAGGTCAAGAAAATGTCACACCAAACCATTAGTGTAAAAATGTAAATTTTAATAGTTTATTCCAACTCTATAATACAACGTAGTGTTTCATGTATACAAACTATACTATATATGTACATCAAACTTACAATTGGCTAAGATTTAAATGAAAGCATATCTATTGCTTTTCAAGCTTGCACATTCTACAAATAAGAGAGGAGAGTTTTATTGGTTGATCAACTATATATCATCATTTTCACTCCAACAAACAAGCATTGCAATGCAACGGCGGAGAATGTAGAACCTTTGTCCTTTGCTCCACCACCAAGGCTCGGCATTGAGGCCGGAAACATCGGCAAGTGAAGCATGAACTCTTCTTCTCCTCCTCCTCCTTGGCTTCAATTGTTGTTATCTTTGTTGTATTTATAGCTTACATTTGAGGTTCATATTTGAATGTTTAACATGGAGTTCATTAATAGAGGGCTTTCCCTATTCCACTTCAGTACAATAATTAGTTTGTTAGTGTTGGTGTGTTTGAGCCTTCATCACAAGATGATCAACATGGCCCATCAATGCTGTCAATATGCCAGCTCCAATTTGGTAATGTTTTGCTCTATTTATGGATATATTTGTGATTTTTTTATGCTTGGTTTGGAAAATTCTAAGTCAATAATATAAAAAGTTTGAGCCAGATATGATTGAGATGTCATATGGTTTTTCTTTTTTTAAATTTAATTTTTAATCTTGTCCAATCATAAAGTAAATTTTTGTAACTTTAGTGTGAAATGGTAATTAAATATGACTACATCGTAGAAAATTATGGTTTTTACTTCTTTATGAGTTTGCAAAAATCTCTAATCTAGTAAGAATCAAGGATGATTAGGGCAATTTATACCAATATATATATTATTTAGAATAATAATAAAATTAAGAGAATAAGAGGAAACAAAACGGAAATCTTGTCCAAATAGGAAATCAACATGGAGTTATTTAATTCAAGTCAATAATATAAAAAGTTTGAGCCAGATATGATTGAGATGTCATATGGTTGTTTTTTCAATTTAATTTCTAATCTTATCCAATCATAAAGTAATTTTTTTTAATTTTAGGGTAAAATGGTAATTTAATATGACTAGATCGTAGAAAATTATGGCATTTACTTCTTTTCGAGTTTGCAACCCTAATAAAATCTCTAATCTAGTAAGAATCAAGGATGAGTATGGAAATTTATATTAATATATATATATATATATATATATAATTAGAATAATAATAAAATTAAGAGAATAAGAGGAAACAAAACCAAAATCTTGTCTAAATAGAAAATCAACATGGAGATATTTATGTTTGTTTGGTTGAAATGGAATTTTATGTACAGGTATCTTTTTGAGGATTAGTACATATTAAGAATTTAAAGATGCACTAAGAGTGTCACTATGTTTAGAATCCTCTTTATTGTTTTTCTTGTAATGTGTTATTAAAACAAACTAATTTTCATTTGTGGTTGACTACCAAACTACATTCTCATATTATAGTGCTAGTTTGCAAGTTTGTGTCCCTCCTATCTTGAGGTTTGAGTCATTATAGCTTTTGATAGTAAGCATACCAGTGGTTGAGGTTTTTAATTTATTCAATTAATTAGATTTCTCGTGTATAACTATATATTTACTATCTCTTCGGCATATATATATATATATATATATATATATAGAACCCATCATCTAGGGACGTCCCTAGATTTCAAATCTAGGGATGTCCATAGTAACTATCGGATGAAAATCTGACGGCTCTTATCATTATGAACAGTAGAAATCGCGTTCTACAATGTTGTACAGTGATCATGAACAGTAAAAAGGTGTACAATGTTTATATAATCAATCAACCATCGGATGATGATCCAACGGCTTAGATTTAAAACGTCCCTAGATTTCAAATCTAGGGACTTACTTAGATGATGTTTTCCCTTATATATATGGTAACCTATGTATATATATATATATATATATTTTGCTAAGATGAGTGGTCTAGTCGCTAAGAAAGGCAGGGGCGTGCACAAACCTCGGCGAAACAAGTGGAAGCGGGGCCCGCGCATACATGGGCGCTAGGACCACCCGCACATAACCATTACTCACACACATAGAAATGCACCCTCACCCAAGATTCAAACTCTTACCACTTGTGAAGGGTTCTATTAGAGACCAACTACCAATAGATCGGCCACTTGGTCGTTGGTGGTAACCTATGTATATTGTCATTGTTTGGTGTTTGTGAATTCTATCACTCTGTATTTGTTGGATGTGTTTGCCCTTTCCTTTTTTTCTCTTTCTTTTCTCTTTAAAAAGTTAGATATAAAAATATTTTTTTCTTCAAAAACATAAGTATTGTAAAAAGTTATCTCTAGTTTTTACCCTCCACCTAAATTAAAGTTTCTTTGCATCTTTTTGTTTAGCTGAGTGGTATAAAACATGATTTGTAACATTTTCAAAAATATTTGTAGTTTTAAAAAAAATAATAATAATAATGGCAAACATCGTACCAAAGATTCTTGATAATAGTTATTAAATTATCATTTAACTATTATTATGTAAAATTACTGTTATTTATTATATATGACCACTATTTAATAGTGTTTAGTATTGTTTATAGTATTATATATTAATTGACACTATCAATTAGATGTGGGACTATGGAAAAAGATCATCTAGGTGTTAGATCATCATCCAATGGTTGATTGTCTATATAGACACTGTACATCTTTTTACTGTTCATGATCACTGTATAACACTGTAGAACGCGGTTTCTACTGTTCATAAGGATATGAGCCGTCAGATTACCATCCGATGGCTATTATGGACATTCCTAGATTTGAAATCTAGGGACGTCTCTAGATGATGGGTCCTCTATATAATATATATATATATATACACACAGAGAGCATGCATTATGGTAAAAACTTTGACATATTCCAAGGCAGTTAAGCTACCAAATTAAAATTTTCATATTCAGCTGGAGCATCATATCAAAAGAAACATATTTTGAGTTAAGAAGAAGAAAATAAACCATCATATCCACTTGAGAAATATAGGTTTAAATTTAACTCTATAAAATAAATAGTTGTAGTATATATTTAAAATAATGAAATCTAAAAATTTGGTATTCTATACAAAAATATTAAAAACATATTTAAGTAATATACTACTTTGTTCTAAATTATCGGTCACTTTTGCGTTTTTCATAATAATTTATAAGATTGATATCAAAACTTCTAAAATTAAAAATAAACATTATGATTTGATAATTTTATTTTTTTTATTGAAAATATTAATTTACTCTAAATAATATACATTCTTTTCATATAAATTTAATAATAAAATTTAAAATAATAATAATAATAATAATAATAATAATAATAAATGTTTTATAAATTTTATAAATAACAAATAATTTGAAAAAAAATTCTAAAATAATAAATAATTTAAGAAAGAAAAAGGACAAGTTAGGTCAAGCTTTTATATTCACAAGTGAATTTAGTCGGTTCTTTCGTACTCTCTTCCTCTTGGCATCACAAATGATTATTTTAAATTTCATTAATTTATGTTTTTTCTTTAGAAAACATCAAAATTAATCTCCTTCCAACCATTCATTAAATGCTAACCAGTGAACTGTACATGTGTTGCCTCATATATGTTGGCATACACATATATAACTCAAAAAAGGAAAAAAAAAAAAAAGTAAACTAAAACTTGCATGCTTCTCATTACTCCACGGCAGACACACTGTTAGGGTTTCAATCCAATGACGTGCATGCGCTTTTTGGTATACAAATTTATGTGGGTTACTACAAACTATCCATCTTTTCAGCTCTCTCTTTCAAGCCCAAACCCTAATTAATCCTTTCCCAACTCTCTAGTGTACTACTTCTTTTGTTTTGCTGTTCTTCATCTGACCACTAGTGCCCTTCTTTCCCTATCATGTGCCCTTTTCTTCTTCTCTTTCTGCATGAAGGTCCCACCTCTTTCATTACTTCATACATCCATACAAACTCTGACAAGGATATGCTGTCTATGTGTTGAATAAAGACCTAACCCTAATATGTGCATATATATATATATATATGAGTATCTCTTTAAGCTATTATTTATATATATATGCAACCATTCTCTTCATCTTCTTCACTAGAACTAGTTTATATAGAGTGATAGATCAGAGAAAAGAGTTCATTGGAGATATATATAATTAATTAAGGAGGAATGCAAATGGCAAAGGAAGAAGGGAAGTCTTGTGGAGCATGTCGATCGATAAGGCGGCTAGTGAAGGAACAAAGGGCTCGGTTCTACATTCTCCGGCGATGCATCGTCATGCTTGTTTGTTGGCATGATGATTCTGATGTTTGATTTTAGTCCATGCATAATGCATGCAAGTTTAAAGCTAGATATGTATACATTATTCTCTTGTACTCTAGCTTAATTAATTTTTAGGTCATTTGAAACATATATATACATGTGATATATCTATATATATATATATATATGATCATGATGAAACAACATGTTGTACTTTGTTTCATTTTATGTATTGATGTTTGCTTCAAAGAATCAATTAGTAGAGATGAGTAGAAATTCTAGCTCTTCTTTTTCTTTACAAAGTGAATTATTATATTAATTAGAGTTCAAATATTAATGAAAACTTCATTAATCTTGTTATTTCTAACGTTGGACAAACATAAAAGAGTGAGTTTATTGATGATTAGGAGAAATGATAAAAAGGGTAGGTTAGATTGAGTTGTAGGAAAAGATGTGGGAACTAATTATGCTTTGAAAACATTATTAGTAAGCTTAGACTCAAAACACTAGATCCATATTAAAGATTCATTACCTTCATTGTATATGCTTGAAAAGAGATTTTATAAGTTTGTTGATCCACCCACCAGGCTATGTAGTATGTCTAACCTTAAGTAAAACTCAAAATAATAAGAAAAATCACACACCACAATATATATATCAACCTAATAATTATGATCATATATAGAATATGCATTGAATTTGAAAAGCAAGTGTTTGTTGAATCCAATCATTTTAAAGTTGATAAAATTATAGTATACAGAAAGTTTTTTTATTTTTTTTATTTTGATATAATTAAGAGGAGATACTAAAATGTTGATTTTTTTCTATGAAACCAAAAAAAGAAAAAAAATGATGGAATATAATGGAAAGTTATGACACTGTTTTTGGTTCAAACTTGGTTTGATTATATCCATTGAAGGGAGTGGCCTACCTTGTTTCATTATCTATGCATGCTAGACAAGTGCACGTGTAGTGAACATTGATAAGTACCACGAATTCAACATCTTGCTACATTTTTTTCCTTTGGTATACATTGATGTTGATATAAATTTATTAGGCTATTAATTATATATATATATATATATATTAAAAAAAATAAAAATTTAAAGATGATTGTAAAAATATAAAATTACTGAGGAGTCGATTGCTCCAGGCGATGGCTAGGTGCTTCTGGTGCTAGTGTGTTTGGGGAGCAGTGCTTTCGTTTTTGTTATTTTTTTCTGTACTTTATCGCGATCTAGTGGTTGGTGTGATTTTTGCTCTTTTTAATTAGAATTAGTTTATCCACGTTTTCAATATATATATATATATATATATATATATATATATATATATATATATATATATATATATATATATATAAAATTACCACCAATTCTTTTTACAATTTCAAACATGCACAAAAACATCCATGCAATGGTGAGACTTATTATGTTTGAGTGAGGACTTGAGTGGGGAGAGGAAAAAAAAAGTGGGGTATAATGGTAATTAACAAAATTATGGTGAGAATAATTTTAAAAAAGTATAATATGAAGTTCAAATAATTAAGTACATGCAGAGAATATAAAGTGAGGGAATATGTGTCAAAATATGAACCACAACCAAATACATCAACCAAAAGTTTTACCAAACAAACTACAATCAACAAAAAATCTTAATATCTCCATCATGTCCAAACTTTTTTTTTGTGTGCCCCTTTGCTCACAAAGCCTCACACTAACAATCATCACTCCGTTCATTAATACCGAAAGAATATCCCATAAAAAGGTGCTTTTACATATATACCCCTGTACATGAAATTTGCACTATAGCTAGTAACATCCTATTAGTCATTTGCTTATTTAAAATATCTTATGTTTATATCTATAAATTTTATATTAAAATTGGCCTAATGTTCCATTATTATACTTTAAATTTGATTAAAAATTTCATTGTTCTCTTTTTATAAAAACTAATAAGTCCGCCGTTAACCAAATGAGTTTATCTGAGTTGACTCATAACCCAATCCCCTTATCTGCCAAATGAAAGTGTACGAATAAATTGTTATTATCTTTGTGCATACAACTTTGGTTGTATATACCCTTCTCACATTTGTCAAAAAAAGAAGAAAAGAAAAAGAAAAAGCAATGCACACTATGCGCAAGGAGTTCATAAGGTCTTTATTGTCTATGTCCCTACTGATGTAGCAAGCTAGCAATTCAATCCCTTTTATCTATCGATTGAGTGTGCACAAACAAATTGTTATTATCTCTTTGAGCACGACCTCAACTGTATATATCCTTGTTGTATTTGCCATAAAAAAATTCAAAAATAGAGGCATGCCTCAGTTGTTTGTGCCCATGCCGATGCAGCTGCGGTAATATCAAATCCCTTTATCTATCGAGTGAGGGTGCACAAATAAATTATTATTATTATTATTTCTATGCGCATAATCTTGACTATATATATGTTCTTGCAATATTTGTTATAATAATAATAATAATGATTATAATAATAATAAGGTCCCTCTTGTCTATGTCCCAACTATATATGTAGCAGGGGACAATCCAATTCCTTTATCTATCACGATTGAGGGCGCACAAACAAATTGTTATTATCTCTTTACACACGTATATGTTCTTGTTGTATTTTTCCATAAAAAAATTCAAAAATGGAGCCATACCTTGTTGTTTGTGCCCATGGCGATGCCGCAACAGTAAAATCTAATCCCTTCATCTATCAAGTGAGGGTACATGAATAAATTATTATTATTTCTATGCGCATGATCTTGACTATACATGTTCTTGTGATATTTGTCAAAATAATAATAATAATAATAATAATAATGAATGTATGTACATTGTGCGCATGGAGCTCACATGGGTCCCATTGTCTGTGCCCCTGCCGGTGCAGCGCGCTCGTGCGTGCGTGGTCGGCCGCGCTGCAGCGTAGCCTTGCACGCCATCGTTTATTTCCTCTTCTTCTCTAATTAATGTTCTCTCTCTATATATCTATTTAATAACCTCTATATATATATATATATATAATAACCAATATAAATTTTGCATTAATTAGAGCTATATATATATATATATATATGAAACATATATATGGATTTATGGAAGGGATGATTTAAGGACTTAGCTAATTAAAGCATAGACGTGGATCTTCTTTGATCTTGAGATCATAGACATGTTTAAGACATGCAATTGATATTTAAGATATGTCAGTGTCCTTCTACGCACAAAAATTATTAAGAGACAGACAGATATAATAATACATTAATTATGATAATTTAATTAATTTTATAAAAATTTATTAATTTGGTTAAACGTCATACAAGAGATCACAAGTATAACAACTGTAAGATTTTTAGGAATCAAATCGAGTTAATAAATTCTTTTACTATTTAACATAAAATATTTTTAGAGAAAAAAAATAATCAATACAATCATTAAGTTTATTTTTAATATGTATATATATATATATTTATTTATGTTGTTCATAATATGGGTACTTGATCAATGAGGATGATATAAGTGGGCTATGAAAGTTGCGTGTATGATTTTATGTGTAATATTGTGACATTAAAAGGTTGCGTATAAAAAGAGATATGGGAAGCATGGCATTAAGTTTTCTATTTTATTTTTATTTTTATTTTAACATTGAATAATGGAAAGATAATATGATGCTACCATGATAATCAATGCAGTGTTTTGGTTATTAAAGAGAATTTAATACAAGTTTGGTTAGGTTGATATAAAGTTTTTATTTTATTTTATTATTATTATTATTATTATTATTATTATTATTATTTTATTTTATTTTTTTGAAAAGTCAAAATGGAGTGCAGAAAGAAGGGAAGTTGGAGTTGACCATTGACTTGGGGGACTGCCAGCAAATGGTCACGTGTGAATTAGACAAAAGATCATGTCGGCGCACGTGTCATCATTGGGCCCACCTCCTTTTTATAATAACATTGGAAAAAGGATTTCTAAATTTTACTACCAAAATTTACTATATTATTATTATTATTATTTTTCTTGTGTTGGCATGACATGTGGGCCTCCGAGAAATAGTCCAAGTGGAGCACTGGGTTGGGTCATGTTTGGTACGGCCCACATCAAGCAGCCCTTGCCGGCACACAAGCAGGCCCAGTTGATACGTTTGCTAATAGAAACAAAAAAAAAATAATTTTCGTAGGGACCAATGGCATACTTATAATTTACACATACACATATATATATATATATATATATATATATATATATATATACAGAGAGGAACAATTTAGCTAGTAGGGTACTACCGTAAATAACAATTTTATAGTTGTCTCTATATCATCCATTAAATTTGAATCCAACGGTTGCAGATCATCCATTGGTATAAATAATAACAACAACAATGTTCGTCAAATAGTACAATCAACAATGGATGAACAAAAGCTATCAACAATGCTAAGTGGGACGCACAATACTTACATTATAATCATCTGATCATATCTCAAAAGTAGCCCTTGCAATCATAGATGTCCAAGCTTATTTGCACCCCTTGGCATGTCAAAAGTTTTTTTCTAAAACTAACACACCAACCCACCGACCTCCTTTTCAATCCAGTATAACTTTTAGCCACTATTATTTTGTTACAGTTGTCTGTAATCTCTCTTCACCCTTATTTCTGTCTCTCACTTTTTTTTTCTTTTTTTTATTTTTGTTTTCTCTGTGAACACTTTGCGAATGTTCACAAAGAATATATTGCTATATATATATATATATATATATATATATATATATATATGGCACGTCCTTAAGGACATCCCATAATACTTTGAGTTTGCATCTTAAAAACATCAATCATTACATATACAATATTAATAGTGTTAACAATGCCGAACAATGATCATGCACTATAAAAACAACATTGATTTTGCACAATTTTCTGTGCAACAGTTATGATGGTTCCGGTGGGTAGTATGATGTGTTAAGTCACTAAAAACTCACTCAAGGATTAAATATACACACATAATCAAAACAAGAGAAAAAAAAAAACAAGCAAATTGATAACTCAATTCAGCACAAACTTGCCTACATCTGGGGGGCCAGACCCGGAGAAACAATCCACTAAAAGAGGTTTAAGAACAAAGAGAACAACACTCTCTCACTATCTCACTCTCTCAACACAAAGAATATCCTCTCAAGATTGCCAGACGGCAACTCACTCAACTCTCACCGAAGAGTCTCTCACTAATTGGCTCATTCTAAATCTTCAAGCATGATCTCTTATATAGATGCACCGATGTCTAATATAGTTACCTCTTTTAGAATTCTCCGTGGCTTTCTAACTTAAACACCTTCCAAAGTTAGATGTTGCAACTAGTGTTGCAACATGGCCCACCTTACTGAACATAACTGAGTTCTAGCCAGATGCACCCAAATCTGCGGCCTTCAGTCTCCAATTCCTTTTAGTCCGCCTCGTAGCAGTTGACTCAACCCGAGCTCCTCCTGCCTGCAGCTGCTTCCTTCCTCTTTGTCACTTCAGTAGGTTTCCCTCATCCGAGGGACGTGCCCACCAAGGCACACGCGACCATCTCACCAAAGATAGCCACCGAAGATCTCTCGAGTTCTTTTCAAACTTGGGCCCAAGTCTGGTCTTCCCAAATGATTTTTGTTTGACTCATGGAAATATTACTATTAAAATTGATCTCATATTCATCCCAGTTTAGTCTTCAATATCTTCAAGCAGGATCTTCAATTATCCATGCTTAGATCTTCAAATCTCTAATCATATCTCTTGCAATCTTCAATCAATCTCCACATATGATTATACTCCATGAATAGTTCCACCCATAGATAGCTCTTGGATCTTCCTTCAAATTGTGTTGCTAAATATGGTCTTGATAATCTCCTTGGTTTCTTCTTACGTAATTTAGTTTGTGTCTTCAAATAGCTTCACACCAAACTAAATTTTGTGTCTTCTAATAGCTTTATACCAAGTTAAGCTCCATGCAATCTTCATGATCTTGAATTCTTGCAAATGATAAAATATTCCTCTCACTCTTTAAAATAGATCTTTATAAAAATTAACTCTATTAAAGATATAATTTATCATCCCAGATCTTACCAACGATAGATAAACATACTTTAAATAGAACTTACCTTTCTTGAAGAGATCCTTTAGTCTTTATGCACTTTTTAAAAATAGTTGATTATCACATGACTTTATTGAGAGGAAAATCTTCTAAACATAATTTTCATTTTGATCTTCTAACCCTTGCAGCTTCACATGTCATGACATCATCATTTTGCTATATCATCGTCCTAGTCAATGCTTCCCTTGCTGAGTCATCATAGCCACATCACCTTCTTCTCACCATGTCATTACTCGGCTTGTCATATAATGCCAATCCACGTCATCAGACTTAACAGGTTATCATCAAATATTTTTAAAAAACAGTAACTCTATGGACATACTCAGATATTTATCTATATATATATATATATATGTATATGTATTTTAATAGGACTAATACCACCCATTTCTAATTGGCCAGCTTAATTTATTATTTATTTTTAATCAATTCTTATACCTTTGTTAGTAGAATTAAAAAATGACGATTAAATTAACTAAATTAATACACAAAATATGTTTTAAATAATTATATATTCAATAATTATATTAAATATATATTATAATACTAACCTGAATATCCGTGAGTGGATGTATACATATAAATTATCCATTTTTAGATTATATATATATATATATATATATATAGGATTGGGCTTCGACTAAGCTTAGAGTTTGGGCTTGAATTTGGGCCAAGACAAAACATATTCATATAATTCGTATTTCAAATATTGGGTTTTAAATAATATTTCTAATTATTTTATTATTTCCTTATTAATTAATTGGTTATATATATATATATATGAAAAATCAAGAATTACATGCATACACCTATCTTTTTCATATATATATCCTCAGAAAAATTTGAAGTTCTTATTTCTTATTTTCCTTAGTTAATTAGCATGAGGAATTACCTTAAATTAGTAAATTAATTTATAAGTTTTTTCATCATTTAAATATAGTAAAATATTTCTCAAATATCTTAAAATTTTCTCAAAATATGGCAAAAAGTTAAAAATATTAAACTATACATCCACGAAGTGCATTAAATGCATGGAAAGAACAAGATGATAAGAAATTTCATACTTTTCACTTCAACATTGAATTGAAAAGCCATTTTTTCGGATTAAAATAAAAAAATAAAAAAATACATATATATAAAATTATATCATGAATCTTCCATATCTATCTTTTCATATTTCCAAGATTCCCTTTGCACGCTCACCATGTCTCAAAAAACAGTCCAAAAAATAAATTTATTCAAATTTAATTTACTTTTAAATAAAATTCTTATAAAGCCCCCAATACTCGCTTGCTATCCCTACACTCCTTCTAATTTTCAAATTATAATTTATTTTTACTATATTTCTTATTTGATCCTTATGAATTTATGATAGTAATGTTTTAAAAAAATACAAAAAATACCCATATAAAATATGGAGAATATCCTATATGGCACAAGAGTGATAAGGGGTTTGCATTAAAAAAAAAAAAAATTGTTTACCTTTGACACTAAATGAGCTTATATAAGTTCAAAATGATATTGTATTATTATTGGTTAAAAAACACATTAATGTTAAAAACTAAAAAATTTTAGCTTGCGCTAATGCATAGTTAGATTGTGATCTAATGCATACGAAATAAAGCGCTCTTCATCAATTCTTTTTAATAAAAATAAATAAACCAATACTTCATTAGTTATATAAAGATAATTATATAATGGTAGATCAAAAACAGAAAATCAATACAAAATTGATAATAATTTTTTTTTTTATTCACCAGAGATGAAATAAAATTTGATAAAAAAAATTATTATCAGTATATTAATCATCTTGATAAAATTTAAAAGAAAGATGGTTATTAGAGATGAAATATCTATTTTGGATTGCACTGGGACTTTTTAGTGGTAAGACCTAATGACTTCTTTGTTGAAGTATATATTTTTTTATTTTAATATGTGTATATATATATATATATAGATATAATGGAAAAATTTTGAGACTATTAGGTAAAGGGAAAGTGAATGAGGGATGGATTGTTAATTGCATTTATTTATTTTTAATTCTAAAAATTTTAATATGTAGTGGTGAAAGAGTCATGTCAAGCACAAATAATCGCTCCAATTTTGTACATGAGGTACAATTGCATTGATGAATATGTACTTTTTATTTGCAAATAAGAACTATTTTGAAATGAAATGCCATTAATATCATGCTTTGGGAGTTTAAATTTCCTGTTTTAGTTTTTACTTGTCACACCAATCAGTCTAGTCATTAAAGGAGGTATGGGGAAGTCTAGTTTAAGCTTTATAGAATGCAACGCAGGGGCATAGTAAAAGGGGTAAAAATTTTAAAAAAATTTACTTCTTAAAAAAAGGGAAGTAAAAATATACTTATGCCTTTCTCAATGTTTTTTTTTGTAAATGTAATTATAAAGAAAGAAAAAAATAAAAATAAAAATAAAAATATACTCTTCTCAAATTTTATTTTTTTAAGAGAAAATTACTGTTCACCCCTCGTAATTTTCAAAATTTCCCAAAAACCCCTCCAACTTTTTGCACACCCCTGACAAATCTCAGTTATATTTTTACATTCCTTTTAACCCCACTGGTAAGTTGAAGTGGGTCCACGATATGAAATTCCTTTTTGCCTCTGCAAAAGTTGGGAAAAATGGCGCCCAATCATAACTTTCTTTATCGATAGTTTTTCAATGGCCTCCCTGCTTGCTTTTTTCTCAAACAAAGTTTAGAAGGCTCATATCTTGTTCTTCTTGTTCTTCTTGTTCTTCTTCTTTTTCTTCTTCTTCTTCTCATTTGGTGTATTCAATTTTAGCTCTTCCGATTAAATTATGGAGAGTTTTTGTGCTATTCTCAGATACAACGGGGAGGGGACGAGTGCTAATGTTCACTGCACGACTCTTGGGAATCGATGTTAGATGAAATATGTGAGCGATGGGGTCTCGATATTTCCCGTGTCGAGTGAAGTTTATCACACCCGATGGACATAAAAGCAGTATGTCTCATATAAAAGCGAGGTTGACTTCCAGTAGCATGTGTCACGCGTGCACTCCATCTTCAAATGTTACATTGTTGATCTTGTTGTTGGGAGCAGATGATGTGGCATCGTATCCCACCGAAAAACGAGTTCTTCTCGTTGTAAGTTTCTTCTCGTTTATGTTTATATAGTTGTAGAAGTTAATTATTGTTTATTATCCCCATCGCCACTGCTTTACATTTATCAAGTTTCCATTTAAACACTATCGTCTCCGATTAACTTATTAACTTATTATTTAACTTTTTGTTTTTAACGTTTAAGATTTATGTTTATCGCTTTAAATATTTTTGTGTCTCTGTTTAAATATTGATCGTGTTCGCTTAAAACTAAAGTGTTGGCGGGAATTGAATCGGCGGCAGCTTGCTCCACATCATGGCGAGCTCGAGGGTGTGGCATGCCTTCCTTCCTCATCCGATCAAGTCGAAGTGTTGTCGCTGGATATTGGACAATGTTTTGAAGGCGCTGAACATTTCGTAGACGCACTTTAGGAATTTTTCTGCAATCAAAAGGAATTTTGACTTCAAATTCATCGAAGAACGAGAAACACCCGGGGTGATCGTGGAAGGAAGCTCGACTTCAAAAATGGCGTATAAGGAAGCTATATTCCCCATACCGAGACGATGGCGAGTCGATGGATGAAAAATCGCGAATCTGCGTTTATGCATCGCCCGCGACGAGAAGGCAACCTCGAGTGTCCTGAGCGAAAAGAGGATCGAGTCGTGAGCGTCCGAGGTCCGCAGAAGTTGCGTTGTAGCCATCTGCACGCTTTCGGTCGCAATCGCGAGATCGTGGAATGAATCTGTGCACGACTAGGCATTGTGTATATACTTCTTATTATTGTTTAAATATTGAACTTTATATTTAAATATATCTCTTACGTTTTAAATATTTTTATTCTCTCGTTTAACTCGTTATTTTTATCGTTTAAAATAAATTTGTATCCGCTTAAAATGTACAACGGGATGGTGCTAGCGGTTCCCCAAGCGTAACTAATACACGCTCGGTTCCCCAAGCGTTTCCACTCCCGTCGCACATAAAAAATCGAACATTACATTACACTCTATAAGAGATTATTAAGTAATAAGGATATTTTTAAGCAGAAAAATATTAAGTATATTTTTTTGTTGTAATTACATTGATATTATTAAATAATAAGGATATTTTTAAGCAGAAAATATTAAATTTAAACAGAGAAACCTAAACTTAAACAGAGAAAAGCGAAAGTTAAAAGGGCAAAAGTTATCATTATACTGAGTTAAAATGAATGTTGATATTAGCCGATAATGAAAATGAAAAATGAAAACGAGAACCCTACCCGATAATGTACCTGCAGGACTACAATATCATCCAACAAGAACGAGAACCTCAAAAGCGAAAGCAGAATGAATTTAATTGAATTTAGATACATGTACATTTACATTGACAAAATTTGTCATGTTCTTCGGAAAAATGAATTGAATTTAAAAGCGGTTTACATTTGAAACTATTACACCTATACTAATGACTATGACCCCGCTGCATGTACACTCCTCCTCGGTTCATTTTTACGATAGAAACGGAGTTTAAACAATTACATTGATATTTACACAATGAACTATATACTTAAACACCGAAAAGTGTATGTTAAACAAATGAATCTGGATTATTAAAGAAAGAATCGTGTATACAAATATAGAAAAGAATGACTAAGAACCCGCTACGAAGACTCCCCTCGGGTCGTGATGCCGGGTGCCTCCCTCCCTAAGTATACGGGAAACATACCTTAATCGCAAATAAGGGACGTCGGTCTGCGATGCAGTAGCTTCTCACGGCGTGAGTGGCTCGCTCGATAAAACCGCATGACATAGACGCTGCGATCGACACTTCCCTTTTTACATCGTGGGGCTTTAGTGTAGGTGAACAAGCGGGTACTTTCGATGGTCACGACTCACCCAACTCCATGTCGATCATGGAGGTCGAATAGGTTCCATTTGTCGAGATATACAAGTTCATATTAGAATGCCGATTATTTTACCGAACACTATTACACAAACACAAATTATTAAAGCACTTACCATTTCTAGCGTGTTTTTATCGTATTCTTCGCTTTGGCATGAAGAATAATGCCCATATTCTTGTTTTTCATTGTCGAGGGACGATGACATGGAAGTGGCCACTCATAATTATCGGGAGGATGACGATGTCCACTTCATGCAAGTTGCGCCTGTGACATCTCCAATCATAGCCATCGTGGATTACGTATGCGTCGTCGCCTCGCTTTGACATGAACAAGGCCATGGCGGCGTGTGATGGAGGCGCGCCTCTTATAACGATCATGGCACTACGCTCATCGTCTTTTGCAAGATACATACGAATGCGTCCCATCACATCGCTGCGCGACCATCTCCTTCCCTCGAGTAGGGTCGAATAGATTGGCCCGCGTGTGGTGCTGTGCAGTCATTCTTCCACACGGCATGCTTTCGTGGTTGAACGGAACAAAGACATGTAAACAATGTTGTAAGTATAAAATTAAACGTTAAAGTATAAACTTTAAATTCTATATTGAATGTTTAAGCAGTAACGTAATATTTAAAAGGGTATCACTTATAAGTTAAATGTTATCGTCAGAATTTTTAAACGTTAACGCTCCTACTTAAATGGTAACTAAAAAGCAGTTTTAAACAATATCATAAAAACTTCAAACTTACTTGTCCATAGGGCGCTGAGGAAGATCCTTATCAACTCCTCGTCAGTACTTATTGAGGCGCGATTGGCTAACGTATTTTTTTCTTCTGAATGAAGACTCTTCCAAGTTCTTCTACTTTTTATCGGGCTTCCTTTAATGAGAGCACGACGCAGCATCAACGGGAGACACTTCCTTACATGCTTCTTGTTCTTGTGGGATTAGTATCGCGCCCGACGCGGCAGCGGTCGACCGTTGGTTCCAATGCGAATTCCACTTCGCTGAGGATAGACTCAACGACCTTCTCAACCGTGAGTTCCACGCAGCCAGCGATCAATG
The DNA here is from genome assembly GCF_009730915.1 of Dioscorea cayenensis subsp. rotundata. Lineage (NCBI taxonomy): Eukaryota > Viridiplantae > Streptophyta > Magnoliopsida > Dioscoreales > Dioscoreaceae > Dioscorea > Dioscorea cayenensis. The sequence continues at coordinate 1,481,734 of NC_052484.1, forward strand.
GGAGACACAACGTTATGCAGTTGTTCTTCATCATGGATTGTGTCCATCTTTGATGCCGCAGCTGTCGGTCGCCGGTTCCACCGTGATGCATGATGTCGCCAACAACGTAGTCGACGATCTTTTTCCACCGCAGCAAACTCAGCGCCATCTTCAATCTCCTCCACCGTGATGGGCATGTCATCAACGCTAACAACATCGACCGCCGACGGTGCTGCTGCCGATGGTGTCGCTTATTATTTCATCGTCGTACCGCACGGGTGGAGACGGAGGCATTATTGTTTTTCCTCTTTTTTGCAAGCTTCTTCGAATGAGGCCGTCTTTGAAGGGCCACCCCGATGATGTCCTCGCTCGTCGAACTCCGACGGCGTGATCGATCCCGGGTGCTTCATTTGTTTGAAGGGAAAAGGCGCGATCGATTGTGATCGCGACCGGCCTTCCAATGCCTCCACCCGAGCGGCAATGCCGAGGGAACTCGGTCATCAAAATCCCGCAAGCTCGCGATGAGAGTTGCGGTGACATCCCTCGCCTAGTGCCTGGGAGCTGCCACGTTCGGGGCCGATGCGGTCGGGGAAGCCACGGTCGGAGCGGGGTGGGGAGGGCTTCTCGGCCTCGACGAATGCGTTTTGGCTCGGAAGGCGGAGAACGGCGTCCAGCCAGCAAGGAAGAGGTTGCCTCTCATCTTGCCTTTCGAGCAAGCGGTTCCCGAGACAATAGCATCCGAGCCGACGGTTGGCTCGAACAAATACTTCTTCATCGACGATTCAGCGGAACCACTTTCGAGAAACTAGCATGTGTAAAAGCAAACAATCTTAGCGAAATTATTTAGTTTAAACAATTAAATCTATATTTACACATGTAACTCAGTATATTTAAACGTTATAACCTATTGTGTTAAACGATAGAACAAACAAATTAAACATTAAACTAAAAAGTTTAAACGGTAGTTGAACAAAGTTAAACGGTAAGTTATAATGTTAAACGATAGATGAATAAAGTTAAAGCGGTAAATGATATGGTTAAACGTTAACGTCTACGGTTAAACAAAATATTTTTGAATTATTACCTCTTTTCCTTCGAGAGATGACAAACTCGTCTCTATCGTCGCTTGCTTCCGGTAAGTATTTTCACCGTAGCACAGCGATCCTTGGGATCTTGCAGAAAGCGGACTTTCTTTCCGGTTCCCGGTCACTTTCAGTAAAACCGGATGTTAAGCGCTCACTGCGACCCTTAACATACCCGGTGTTGGTCTTCTTCCCCGCGCATCTAGATTGCGACTCGGGTAGCGGCTTGTGGTATGTCCTCCATAAGCCACTTGGCGTCGCTTGCGCCCATGCGTAGCGCCCATTCCCGGTAGATCATCGACATAATCAGCGATCCAGCTTAGGGAACCGGCGAGGGAGGTATTTGGGAAGAGGATTGTACCCGGGGAGAGTACACCATCGATGGTTTGGCAAAATTCTCCTCTTCTCCTCTCGTCCAACGAGTTCTGAAGAGTGCTCCCGATGGAGTCTCGCTGTCTCTCGTGACGTCTTCGATAAATACCTCTTCGAAAGTCGACCGTGTTTTCTTCTTACGAAACACGATCGCCTCCCCATCGCAACGCAGGGCAAGAACGATTGCCACATCTTCGAGGGCTCGAAAGTCGAGATGCTTTCCCGATCCTCGAATTTATTGGTGCGGTTATCGTATCTACGCAGCAGAGTCGAAGAAGGGCTCGCTCTTGGTATCACGACTTCCAACTCAAGATACGTGAGCGGTGTTCTTCGGATGATCTCCCAGTGTCGAGGGATCATGTGAACTTTCAATTCGACCCACGGTCTCCACTACTCGGGTGTCAAGTAGCATCGCCCATTAACTAGATTGACCGCCATAATCACAGGCCTGCGACAATAACAAAGACATTGTTAAGCGGAAATGTAATTTGTTAAACGGTAAACACTCGGTTCTAAACACCGATATCATTTTTTTAAGCGAGTGACGTATACTATTAAAAGCGAGATACAAATAATTAAACGGAGACGAACTAACTTAAATGGTAAAAGCTCATTGTTTAAACGGAGACCCTCATTTTTTACAATCGCAACCATATCAATCGAAAAGGGTAAACGTAAATTATAAACATTACACAAAAGCACAACAATCGGGAAAACCATTTCGATCGTATACATAGACGAAAAATGTAAAACAAAACAAAAACCCTAGCATGAGACATCTCCCTGCAGACTAACAAAACCCCAGATTAATCCCCCGAAAGCTTCGATGTCTTCCAACAAAAAAACAAAATCACAAACCAAAAACCGAAAAAAATGTCTCTTCGTAATGTAATAGTTAACAAAAACCATAATGAATACCTTAGACGCAAAGTGACGAAATGCTCGAATACTTGCACGGGACTTCTTCTTCGAGACGCCGGTGGAAAGGAAAGAGTCTGCGTGGGAAGAGAAGAGTCGGAGACGCAAGTTGAGCTGGAGTCGCGAGTTGAGAGAAGACAAGCATTGTAATGCTCTAAGAAAAACCCACCCACTTCCTCTCACATCCCCGAAATGGGTGCGACCACGACTTCCCGTGCAAGGGCATTTTCAGTCCATAAAATTTTTAAATACACTCCGCTTTAATGCCGTTACGTCTTTTGGGGTTTCAAAATCATGGAGTTGAAAAGGAAGGGGTTTTTAGGGTATTCAAACTATGGGGGTTTGTTTGGCAATTTGGCAAAGTTGTAGGGTTTTTTTGACAATTTCCACTTTTTTTAAATATAATTGCTCTAATAGATATATAAAAAAATGTGTTATAACCAAAAGGTTGATGATTCACACTACTAAAAATATAGTATAAATTTTTTTTTAATTTTAAATTTTGTTGAATACTATAGTGATAATATATCTCTAATTATGAGTTAGAATTGTAAGTTTGAACTTTATATCAGGTAGTGAAGGCCCAGATTAAATAACTAATTTTTAATTCGTGTGTTTGCTTCCGAATTTGTATCATTTCGTTTATTATATTTGTCAAAAATAAACAAAAAAATATATTAATTTTTGTAAAATTCCCATAAAGCTTTTTTTTATTAAAAATATATTATAAAAAATGTATCCATACTTCTCTGATTGTTAATCAAGTATTATTGTATTAATTATTAGATTATTTTGTGAAATTTTTTTTAAATACCCAATGTACTTTTTAGAAAATAAATATCACTAAAATATTGAAAAATGATAATAAATAAAAATGTAATCGATATAGTTATATACAAAATCATTTAGTTTGGATAAATTTTATAGAAGATATTTCATTTATTAAACCATATATAAATAAATATATATATATATATATATATTTATATGTGAGCATCACAGTCAAATAGTTTTTTTTGGATTTAATATGCATTGAACATAATGTTGTCAAGAGTCCCTATTTATGGGCACAAGCTTTGGAGCACAAATCTAATCCTAACTATCATCTTTCTTTTATTGTTTTTTCACCTATCCAAATGTTCCACAAAAGTCTGAAATATGAGGTATTGTAATATGTAAATAAATATTGGAGTCTCATAATGTTCAAATGAGAATAATATAGAATTTTTAATAAAAATACGTGTAAACAATTTAAATGGTCTCTTAGCTTTACACATGTTTCTATTTCAGTCACCCAGATTTAAAAAATTATAATCTGGTCATTTGTTTTTAATTTTTATTATAATTTAATTATCTGAATATGCACCATTAATGATTATAATATGTGGCGTATTAAGTGATATTTTTTTTTTCTGAGCTAATATCTGAGTTGGCATATGTTATATGTGATCGCCGATAACAATGTATGTTTAGGTGATTAAATTATAACAAAAATTAAAAATAAAAGATTAAATTATAATTTTTTTAAATTGAGTGACTAAAATAGTAACATACGGAACTATAATTTTTAAATTAGAAATGTTCTTATTATTTATAAAATGAAAGAAAAAACCACTCACTCAACCATGTCCAGATATATTATCTGAAACATTATTCAATGAAATGACAAGAAATATAATTTTTTTAGAAAATACAAGAATTACAGAGAGAAAGTGGTTTGAAAATCAATATAAAAATTAAATTTTTATGTTGGAGAAAAATAAATAGAAAATTTCCAAGGGTATATGTGTAATTTTGACAAATATATAAAAGAAAAAATTTAAAAAAAGAGGAAAAAGAAGTGTATAAAAGGAGTAAGACAGGAAAGAGTGATGCCAATGCTTTCCCTGAGTATCAGAGTTGGAGAAATCTCAAACAATGGGGACACTGGGGCCTGGATGATGCTGGATTGGATTCTTCTTTGGGGAAAGAAGGTAATGCTGGATTTGATCAGCTTGTCTTCTGTGGTTTTTTGGCTTTTGATAGTTGGATTTTTGCTGTTTTAGCTCTTTTTTGGGTTTGGGGGTTGTGAAGTACATCTGGGTTCTTGTGATCTTAGGATTTGGGGTGTTTGTAGAATGGGGTAGTGAGAGTGTGTAGAGTTTTGAAGTAAAGGTTTGATCTTGTGGTTTTGTTTTGAGTTATTTGAACTTTAAGCTTTGATTTGGTGTGTTTGGGGAGGTTTCAGTTCAATGTTTTTTTTTTGTTTGGAATACTGCTGGATTGAAGAGTTTTAAGGTAAAGGTGTGGTTTTGTGTTGATTGAACTTCAAAATTGGATTTTGAGCTTCTTTTGGAGAGATTTCGTTTCAATGGTTTTTGTTTGTAATGCTCTACTAAAGTGAAGGTTTTTGAAGCAAAGGTGTGAGTTTGTGTTTATGTTTTTGAGTAGTTTGTAGTTAAAGTCGGATTCGGTGCTTATTTTAAGGAAAATTGGTTTCAAAGTTTGGTGCTTGGAAGCTTCTTAGGGGTCTTGTTTTTTGAACTTCAAACTTGGTTTTGGAGCTTAGTGTGGTTGCTTGGCAAAAAAGGTGATTTTGCTTGGGGTTTTAGGAAAGTTTTGCCAGAAAGAGGTTATTTGCTGATGAGCTGGTGGTTAGAGTGAACATCAATTGGGTAAAGACTAGGTTTGATTTGGGTATTGGGGTTTAGGGTTTTGGGTTGATGAAAATTCGAAATGTTGGGTTGAACTTCAACCCTAAGTCTGGAACTAGTGTGGTTGTTTGGATTAACGTGATTTTCTTCGAGTTCTAGGAAAGGTTTATTATTTTATAATGATTTGGTAACTAGGGTGAACATAAATGGTATACTGACTAAGAATGATTTGGGTTTATGTAAATTATAGTGTTGGCTTGTTTCCAATGAAGCATGTTTTCACTTTGCTTGCTTGTTATAAATGGACATTAAGAGAAAAATTATGAGGGTTTTCACTTGTTTCTTACTTGTGAACGGGACATCCAGTGGAAAGCTATATTAGGGTTTTTACTTGTTACTTGTTGGGTTTCAGTAGGTATCTTAACCTGTTATTTTAGGTATATATTTTGATCAGTTCATGTTGTTACGTGTTATTAAGTGTTTTGTTTTTGCTGGTCTACATTGGGGAGAAAACTATATTAGGGTTTTTGCTTGTTTCTTACTTGGGAGGTTTTTAGTAGTTTTTTGAAATTGGTATTTTAGGTGTATATTTGTTTGGGTTTTGTTATTAGGTGTTTTTTAAGTGTTCTGTTTTTTCTGGTGTTGCCCAGCGGTGGATTTGGTAACTATCATAAGCAGGAATCATATAGACACTAAGCATGACTTGTGGTTTGGGGGTTTAGGGTTTAGCTTGTGCAGAAGAAATTGTTTGTTTTTGGTAAATTAGGTTATAAGTTACTTCTTGGAATGGAATTTGAGATGAATTATGCTCTGTTTAATTCAAAATGTCTTCAGTGATGGTTTGTGTGCTACTTAACAGTCGAAAGGTTATGTGATTTTGGTGACTCTTTGAAAGTGTTTTCAAAAGAATAACACTAAACTGTAATCTAATTTGGATATTTGGGAGAACACGGAAGTTCACTAAGCATGGGTTAGCTGAATTGATGTAGGATATCGCTTGCTTCTTCTTAGAAGAAACAAAGAACGGGTTTGGATGTGGAAATTGTTTAAAGTTGGGTTTCTATTGATACTTTCTATTTATAAAATTAATGCTTAACTGAATTTTGATTTGGATATGTTTGAGTTCAGTTTAGCTTTACAAATTACAAAGTATGATTTGGCCCTTTCCAGGAAAGAAAGAATTGGAGAAAGAAATTAGAATGGGCTTTTGATTTAAAGGTTTTCTCATTCTGGAGTCTAGTTTAACTCATTATTCTTATCAAAAATCTGATTGCATTGCAGTTTCTCTAATCATAGGGGAGTTCTGTGCTTGAATGAAAGTTAAAGCTAAAATGGAAGAAATACAGCCATATTTGGAACATTACCGTTCATCTTCATCTTCGGCAAGTAGTCCAGCTGGGCGTGCGACTACTAGCAACTTCTTTTACTTGAGGAAACCTGGTTGTAGTAAGAATCCAATCTCATTCGAGGACTCGCCTGAATGGGATGAACCGGAGGTTTTCACACAATTAGAAGAAGGTGGGGATTCAATTCGAATTGCAACCACTACAGCTTCACCATCTTTGTCTAGGATTAACAGCCGGTCATTTCTGTCTCCATCGTTTCTCGAGGCTTCTGCTTCTGCAAGGAAAATAGCTGGTGCAACAATTGTGTGGAAGGACCTGTCTGTTACCGTGAAGGATAAAAGTTCAAACTCCTACTCTATTGTGAAGAGTGCCAGTGGATATGCTTTGCCAGGGTCACTTACTGTTATCATGGGTCCTGCTCGAGCAGGGAAAACAACACTTCTGCGTGCCCTTGCAGGTGTGCATCATAATTATCATTTACAGTCCTTGGATAAATTTGTTAATCGCTTGTAACATTTACTACCTCGTGTTGCTTTTCAGGTAGGTTACGTGGTTCGGAAAGAATGCTCGGGTGAGTTTTCTGTGAATGGGCTGAAGTCTCACTTGCCTTATGGTACTTATGTAAGTGGCTTCATTTAGCTGTCAATGATTTGAAGATGTTGATATGATTCAATGCATCGTTACCTTAAAAAGGTTATATGGTGTGTAGGGTTATGTGGGTCGAGATGAAATGCTGATCGAATCTCTCACTGTTAGAGAGATGCTATCCTACTCTGCACTTCTTCAACTTCCTGGTGTCTTTTCTGAGAAGAAGAGCATGGTGGATGATGCCATAGCTGCAATGTCACTTGGGGATTATGCAGATAAACTCATCGGTGGCCATTGTTATATGGAGAGACTTCCTGGTGGTGAAAGGCGTCGTGTTAGTATTGCAAGGGAACTTGTAATGCGTCCTCATGCTCTGTTTATTGATGAGCCTCTTTACCATCTTGACAGGTTCTTCTTTATTCTTTTAATATCATTACTGGAATTTATTTATTTATTTTTCCTTGAATGGAAAATTTTTAATCTGTTTATTTGATCTTGTTTCCAGTGTATCTGCACTTCTCTTGATGGTTAGTTTGAAGAAACTAGCGAACACAGGATGCACCCTCATCTTCACTATGTATCAGAGCAGCACTGAAGTTTTTGGGCTTTTCGACAGAATCTGTTTGCTTTCAAATGGGAATGTGTTGTTCTTTGGACAAACCTTGGGTTGTCTTCAGGTGCTTTCTCAGACCATTATGTGTTCTAGTAGTAAAGAAACAAACTGGTATACTGAAAGCTATGTTGATTTAGAACTTTATTGATAAACTGTTTTTCTTGTTTCTGTTTGTAGCATTTTGCAAATGCAGGATTTCCTTGCCCGATCATGCAAAGTCCCTTCTGATCATTTTCTGCGGGCTATCAATACTGAATTTGATAGGATCATAGCCATGTGCAAGAATTTAAAGGTATTCTGTCAAATTCAAGATTGTTTTCATTGCACCAATGTGATGGTAAATCAAACTATGATAACAGGACGAGCATGACTTCTCATCTGTAAACATGGACACTGCTGTGGCAATTCGCACACTCGAAGCTATGTACAAGGAGTCTTCTGACGCTGCTTTTGTTGACTCTTTGATTGAGTCACTTAATGAAAAGGTATAATTGTCTAGCAAGTCGGAGGACTCTTTATGTTGTACTAAATGTATGATGATCTTGAACCTCCTGTTCTGCAGGAAGGTCCGGAGATCAAAAGTAAGGGCCAGGCAAGTAACACAACTAGAATTGCAGTTTTGACATGGAGATCACTTGTTGTCATGTCGAGGGACTGGAAGTATTTTTGGATTCGGCTCTTTCTGAGTACACTTCTTGCATTGTTCATCGGCACAGTCATTTTGCAACATTGGCCACTCATTATCATCTGTAATGGTGAGCTAACCAAACCAGTTCATTTTATTTAAGCTTCATTGTTATGATCATAACTCTCAGTTTTACAATAATTCATCTGCAAATGAAATGCAGGTTAGAGTTGCTGCAATATTTGCCTTCGTATCATTCACCTTACTACTTAGTGTCATCAGCCTGCCTGCTCACATCAGAGAAATCAAGGTGTTGCATTCATTCTTCTTGATTTTGTTTTAGTTCTTTCCTTCCAAATATTTTGAAAATGCTGATAATTTTGCTGTTTATCAACTAATGCAGGTATTCAAACACGAGGAATCAAACAGACACTCAAGTGCTGGTGTGTTCCTTCTCGGACACCTTCTTGCAAGCATCCCATTTCTATTCCTCATCACCATTTCATCGGCTTTAGTCTTCTACTTCTTGGTCGGCCTTCAAAGTGAATTTAGCTTGTTGATGTATTTCGTCCTGAACATGTTCACGTCTCTTCTCGCCAACGAAGGCCTTTTGATGCTTGTCGCGTGCATCTGGCTTGAATCCTTTGCTGCTATCATTACCACTGTTTTCATACATGTAAGTACAAGTACATAATATAAAACCAGTGAGCAGTTAAAAGTTAGTCTAACATCGTGTTGGTTTATAGGTTATAATGATGCTCGTCGGAGGCTATTTCCGGCTCAGAGATGGATTACCTGAACCTATTTGGTACTATCCATTCTCGTACATTTCATTCCACACCTATGCAGTTCAGGTAAGTTCTAAAAATTCTCAGAGAATGTTTACCAGCTCAATTAACTGTATTTCGATCTTGCAGGGACTGCTGGAGAACGAATACATCGGTACATCATTTGCAGTTGGGACAAGTGAGGGCTATATCTGGTGTGCAAGCAGTTCGTGGTTCGTATGGCATTTCTTCGTCAAGGGATGCAAAGTGGTTCAACTTACTCATACTGTGTCTGATGGCGGTCGGTTATCGAATGGTCTTGTTTTGCTTGCTTCACTTAAATGCGAGGAAACTCATGAATGGATTGCTGGCAAAAGTTGGGATGAAATGAAGGAACGTGCAATGAAATGTAGGCAACTTTTTGAGCTGGAAATATGTGTTTTGTTGTGTAAACTGCAGAAGATGTGCATGTTTTCCAGCTTTGAATGCTAATGTAATCTATCTGGAATGCTTACAAATATAAATGAAATGCTTTTGGGTTTGAAAAAATTTCTCATTTGTAATTAAAAATTTATGCAGGGTTTCTTTAAAAAAGTTTCCATCAGGACATGGACATTATCATTTTAAACCCTCCAAAAGTTTAAATTATACTTTGTACCTCCATTAAAATCAAAACATTTTATTGGAGTACAACTTGGAAAATAAAGAGAAACACACTTCAAAACAAACACTCTTGCTACAAACGTCACACTTTGTTTATTTATTTATTCATGTATAATTTTTCACAAAGTGTTTGTTGTTCATATTATAGAAATTAATTAGTGATAATGTGATGGCTCAAAAGCATGGAGCTCATTGATAACTTCACTTAGAAAAGGACTTTGATCTTCAAGTACTGCAGTGCTGTTTTCAGAGGATCTAAACTTCTCTTTGTTTTTCAATTCATGATGCAAAGATGTTTCATGGCTTGAAGATGATTCCACTCCATCTCCATGCATTGAATTCTGTAACCTCTTCATGTATATCTTGTACTTCTGTTATCAAAGATAATACCTAATAAAGTCATTAGTTTTTAATTGACACATAAATATATATATATATATATAATGTTGTGTTTGTTGTTGTATAGGGCTTAACAAATTAACTTGTACCTGCAAGTGACTGGCAACTTGTTCTCTAGTGAGTTGTTCGACATTCATAATCTTCATGATTTTCTTCGGCACAGCCTCTACACGGCAAGGAGCAAAATTTTTAACTTTCCATCATGAACTTTTTTCATATTCGATCTCTATTTTGAATAAGATCGATCGATCGAAAGACTTACTATTAAGTCCTATCGTGCTTACTGCCGCGACAAATTGCTTATGGAGTTGCCTTGTCCAGTGAAGTCTTGATTTCTTGAGATTGCGAACATCGGTCACAAGCTCATCATTATTGTAATTGTCATTTGGAATAGACGAAGAAGAGAAGTCACAACTTCTTTTCTTCAACCGGTTCGAGCACATTGTTGTTGTTGTGTTTGATTCTGATCTAAGTAAATACTTCATTTGATCACCAATTTGTTTTCTGAATACATGTGTCCATATGTTCTTTAATTCCTTTAGTGTCACTGGCTTCACAAGATAATCACAAGCTCCATATGCTATGAACTTCATTAATGTGCTTGTTTCTCCATTCCAAGACATTACTTGAAAAATCAAATTCAACAAATTAAATTAACATGAATTTATAATATGAAGTTAGAGAAGAAGAAGAAGAGAACTTACTGACAACAGGGATGTCAAACTGCAAACCAATGGTTTCCAAGATGAGTAAACCAGCTTCACTTGGTAAAAAAGCATCACTAATAATAAGATCAATGCTTTGTTGATTCTCCAACACAAATGATATGGCTTCTTGCACTTGTTTGCAGCTTGTCACTGTGTGTATATATATATATATATATATTCAACCAAATTAATACTTAATGTGTGTGTGAGTGTGTGTGTATAAGGAAACCCTAATTCTTAAGTATACATTGTGCACATAATTTTTTAAAGTTAAACATTCTCTGTTTAATTCACTCTCTTGATATATACATATACAAATTCTTAATGAAAATTTAAGGGTAAAACAAGTGCAAATATTGTATTATATATAAACCATAATTCTTAAGTTTGCATGCCAAGTATTTAGTGTGTGTACATAAATGTACAAAGTTGAACATTCTCTCTCTCTTCTTGATATCTATATATATACACCCACCTTTACATATAGTGAAAGTTATAAGGGTAAAACAAATATAAAAGATTGTATTATAAACCCTAATTCTTAAGTATGTTAAATATTTAGTGTGTATATACACTTTATATCTGTTACATTCTCTTTTTTCTCTTTCTTTATATATATATATATATATATTTATATGCAACCTTATAATGAAAACAATTATAAGGGTAAAGCAAATACAAAGATTGTATTATAAACCCTATTTCTCAAGTATGCCAAGTAATGAGAGTACACATATATATACACCATATATCTGTTTGTTTATAGTTAAACATGCTCTCTTTGCTATATATATATATATATATGCTTACAACCTTATATAATGAAAATTATAAAAGAAAAGAAAGAATGCATACCTTTGTAGTCACACTGGCATAGAAGTTGCTCAATGAGAAAGAGATACAGTGAGTTACTCTCAACCACCATAACCCTAAGTCCTGATGGCCATGGCTTCTCATTCACCATCACCTATACCAAATAAATATATATATATATATATATATTCATTAATTCATCACCTTTACCATATAAATGTGTGTGTATATATATATTTAATTATATACATGCATAAGCTTAGCATGCAGAGGGTCTCACCTCGCAGGACATGAGGTTTATACTTAATGGAGAAACTTGGTTAGGGTTTAGAGTTATCATGCAATTGTGATGAAAGTTTTTGGATATATATATATACGTTGCAATGCATGCAAGTATTAGGGTTTGTGAGCACAGTGAAGGGTTGGAGTGGGCTATATATATGACAAAGAGAAGAAGGTTTCTGGCTCATGTTTGAACACTTGGAAGCATAGAGACCATGGAATGAAAATGAGGACAGTATTGTTTCAACACTCTCTCTCTTGAGTGTTTTATTGCTAGGGAAGAATAAATGCCTTGGTGTGACTTTTTTTGCTTTAGTAAAATTTTTTTAATGTAAAGGGATAAATTAAAGTTGTGGGGGAGAAAGGAAGGAAGATATATAGAAGCCAGGGCCACTCCGACTCAGGCACTCCAGTTGATAGGACAGTTTAGTTAAAAACTCTTGAATTCTACGGGCCTTTTTTTATTCACTTTGTTGTTGTTTTTTCTTTCTTTTTGTTGTTTTTTTTTTCCGTTGTTTTCTTTTTCTTGCTTCACTTCTCCCTTTTGTTTGTTTGTTTTATCTCGTAGTGGATTTTTTCTTTTTGTATATGTTGTTTTGATGTCGCGTGTTGTTCTTATTTTTTTTTAAATAAATGTTAATGATTTATCCACTTTTTTTAATATATATATATATATATATGGAGTACTAAAAGGAATATGAGGGAAAAAACCATAGATTATATATAGAGAATATCATCTCTTGTATGTTAGATATATAATACTCTTGAAATGTGTTTTAGTTTAATGAGGTTGGATTAAGGGATGCAATCAGGTAAAGGAACATTAATAAGTAAAAGATGCTTTATAATAGAAAAAGAGTATATAATGCATTAAAGTGTTAAAGTTTTTTTTGTAAGGTTTAAGTACGTGTTTGCTTGTTTGTTTGTTTGTTTGTTTTTTTAAATGTTAATTTGCTATGCAGCTCTATCTCTATGTTGATTTTATTTAGAAATATTAATTAAGATATGCTTGAAAATTTAAAATTTTCATTCGGCCTTGACATGTTTTAAAATTTTCATTCGGCCTTGACATGTGACCAAAATTTATGATTAGTTTTTATTTTTTTAACAAAAATAATTTATGAAATGCTAATGTGATAAAATACAGTATACCAAATTTTAAAAAGATAATAAGTATTTTTGAGTAAAACCTAGTATCTTGGACAAAAAGAGTGGAGCAGCATCATAAAAAAAAGAGTGGAGCAAGAAAATAACCAAATTTTATCTAGAATCATTCAGTATGTAAAGTAAATATTAGAGAGGATAATAAAAAAATATAAATATAAATTCTATTGAATAACTACTTAAAAAATAATAATAACAAAACATTGTATCCCAAAAAAGTTAACAATAAGTATTTAAATGTAAAACCCTAGTTTAAGATAAAATGAGTGAAGTAGCATTCGAAAAAATGAACTTGGCATATGATAAAATAAGCTTAGCAACATTGGAAAAAAATGACCCAACATCTAGAAAAAAATTGAGTGAGAAATAGTGTAAAAAAAAATGAGTATAGTAGGGAAATTATTTCATTTAAAAAAATATTTAGCATAAAAAATTTAATAATTAAACATTACATCCCAAAATGGTTAATAAGCATTTAAGTGTAAAAATCTTAGCATCGGATAAAATGAGTGGAATATCATCAAAAAAAATGACTCTAGCATCAGATAAAATGAGTGGAACAACGTTGTAAAAAATGACACTAGCATCACATAAAATGAGTGGAGCAACATTGGGGAAAAATGATCCAAGCATCGGATAAAATGAGTGGAGTAGGATCAGATAAAAACGAGTGGCACAACATTGGAAAAAATGATCCCAATACCTGATAAAATGAGTGGAGCAACATTAGGGAAACAAAATGATCCAAGCATCGGATAAAATGAGTGGAGTAGGATCAGATAAAACGAGTGGCGCAACATTGGAAAAAATGATCCCAGTACAATAAAATGAGTGGAGTAGGATTTGGAAAAATGAGTGGAGTAGGAAAGTATTCCATTTACCATGAACCATTCAATATATTAAGCAAATATTAGAGAAAGACAATGTAAATATACAAGCATAAATTCTATGAATTATTACTTAGAAAAAAAATAATAAGCATGAAAAAAATTAAATAACAAAACATTACAATTCAAAAAAAAATTTAATAACCATTTACGTGTAAAACCCCAAAATCAAAAACATTAGTGGAGCAAGAAAATATTCTATTTACTCTAAACTATTCAATATATAAATCAAACATTAAAGAGGACAATATAAATATATAAGCGTAAACTCTATGGAATCATTTAAAAAAATAATACACTTCTCTTGATCTAATTAATATTTCAAATGTAAGAAATTTTTGTGAAAATATTAAATATTTTTGGAGTTATTTAAATCTAAGGGTAGTTCTCTGAAAATGTGGAATATTTGTGGATGTTTTTGCAAATAACTTCCCTTATTTTCATTTTATTTTTTAATAATGAAACTAGAAAAATAATCCATTGGAGTTTGCTCAAAATATGGATTATATTTGAGTTGTTTGCAAATAACTCCCCATATCTTTTATTATTTTTTGAAGCATTGTTCTGAAAATATGAATGTTTGAGAGGTATTCTTGCAAATACCTCTCCGTTGAATTTAATTATATATATGTATTACAACCTGGGGGCCATGGGCCGTCATTTGGGCCGGCCCACCCGGGAACCAGCCTGGTTAAGTCCATTGGGTCAGCCAACCCACTGGGCCAAACTGGCAATCCATAATAAGCCTGTATTGTAGCAGGGGCGTAGGCCATGGAGGGGGTCCAACTGTAGACTCGTCAGGGGACCCTCTCCTATTATTCAAAAACCAAATTTGCTTCAATTTGAACATATGACTACTATATATTTACTTTATAAAAACTTAAGCAACTGTGTTATCACTTGTTGGTAGAGATGGACATGACTGGGTACAGAGAGTGTCTTCTTACTCACCCTCTCATCTTGGACAGGGATTCCCCGTCTCCGTCCACCCCACGAGTATCCCATAGTGGCAGAGATCCCCATCTCGGCCTCCCAATACAAATTTTTTAAAAATATATTAATCTAATATTTAAATTTATGAACTTAGACACCAATCAAGATCCATCTTTATTAATAACAAACATGATATTATTATATTATTTTTAATTTTTAATTTTAAACACACTTTTTGAAAAAATCTAATAATCTAAAGAATAAATTCATAAAATTAGATATTAATTGAAGCTAATAATTACTAATAACAAACATGATATTATATTATATACTCCCAATCACTATGGTGTAATAATTTTTTTAATTATTAATATTATATTTAATATAAACAAAAATTGATTAATATATTTTTTTATTTAAATTATTTAACTAATAAATCGTAATGAATATTTCATGTTTCATGTTATATATTACATATCGTATAAATTAAAAAATAGTTAACAATTCTAAAATAATATTTAAAAATATTTTCATTAACTTAAATTTATCCGAATGGTAAATAACTATGCTCCAAACAATATACAAACTTTTAATATTTTTTTCCTTACAAAATAAAAATAATTTTTAATAATTATAATTGATTTAAAATATGTAATAGAAAACTTAAAACAAACAAATAAAAGAAATTAAGCATTACTAATATCACATTTAATACAAACAAAAGCTTAAATATAATAGAAAAAAATTTAAAAATATTTTGAAAAAAATCTTCCTTGAAACCTTCTTAAATTAAAGTATATCAATATACAACTACTTTCAATATTTGCATCTTCAACAATTTTAAAATGTAAACACTAAAAAAAAATAAAAAATAAAATAAATTACTGAGGGACAAAAAATGAAAATAAATTTTTTTATTAATTGTCAGTGGAACTGGATAAGGTGGAAAAGTTCAGCCGCGGAGCACATTACCGCAGTCTCTTGCTCTCTTTCCTCTTCGACTCTTCTTCTCTTCAGATCAAACCCATTCCCAGATCCCGATCGGATCCAATGGAAGCGCCGCCTCCGCCGGCGAGGGCTCTCCGATCGTCCTCCTCCGGCGCCGGCGACTCACCATCCTTCTCCTCCGGTGCTGGCACCTTCGTCCATAGCTTGTCGTCCATCCTCAACAACCCTCACGCCGCCCGCTCCGACGCTTATTGGTCTCTATGGGGTCCCTCCACCGCCGTCGCCGAGCCCGCCCCACCGTCGTCTATCCCGACTGACTCCGTCTCCCGGTCCGATTTCCAACCCTACCTCTCAACCATCTCCGAGCCGTTCTCGCGATTCCAGGACGTCCGGAACCATGCCACTACGGAGTCGTCGGCTGGTGCTGAGATCCGTGGACCTGGACAGGCGCTTGTTGCTTGTCTACGGGAGGTCCCATCGCTGTTTTTCAAGGAGGACTTTGCGCTCGAGGAGGGTGAGACTTTCCGGGCTGCTTGCCCGTTCTCACCGTCGCCTGATGAGAACGCTGCGCTGCAGGAGCGGCTCACGCAGTACTTGGATGTTGTGGAAATGCATCTTGTGAAGGAGATCTCGCTGAGATCGGACTCTTTCTTTGAAGCGCAAGGGCAGCTGCAGGCGTTGAATGGGGAGATCGTGGAGGCGTGCGTGAGGATCAGGGAGCTCAAGGAGACAATCAGGATCTTGAATGTTAATCTAGTTGACTCTGCCAGGCAGGTGCAGGAGCACAATGCTGCCCGTGGGAACCTTGTTGCTCTGCAACAAAAGCTCGCTTTGATACTATACGTCAACCAGGCACTCTCTGCATTGAAGCTGGTGCGTTTATTTGCATATGAATTTGACATTGGTTTTACTTAAAATTGTCAGTAATTGTCGTTATAAAATTTGGATTCATTCGGTGGAGTTGGTGTTTGCCTCTAATGCTGGATACTGTTGTCTTCCTGATGGCTATTGATCTGGTTGAACTTCATACAGCTTGTGGCAGCTGCTGATTGTGCTGGAGCTCTAGATATCACCGATGACTTGCAACATCTTCTGGTGAGTTATTATGCCAGATGCTTCTTTGACATAACTACCATCTGGACCTTTTCCCCTTGAATCAATATTTCAAGCACTGTGTTATTCTTGCTCATGCTATATGAATGGTGATAATAACGAGAACAAAGAAAAAGACTGTTTATTGTGAGTGGACATAGAATATTGTAAAATTATGCTGCAAAAGAGCATGAATGATAATTCAAATCCTCTTACCAAAAATCCTTTGTCCATTTTATGCTTTGTTTTTGTTTGCCAATGTTTTTCCAACCATTTTTCTTTGTTCCTTGTAACATAGCAATAGTATTTACAAGATTAAAATGTGCTTGAAAAGGTAATAACTGATCCGATGGCCTGCGAACTTCAATAGATTAAACAACTTTGAAGGTGGTGGTTTGGTGAAACTGTGAATTTCTTCCGAATGTTGTGTGATCGAGTAAAGCTCAAAAATAGTTTGATGTGCTCCATGATTCATTTGCCTTGAAGATTACTATTTCACTAGTATTCTTTTATTGCATATTCCTATGTGAATGTGATTATTTGCTTCAATTGACATGATATGATATCACTTTATGGTCATTTAAGCCGAATACTTTTAGGTTGTAATTTGCATGTTGTTCCTTCTTCTAGTTTTGGAACTGTTCTTCCTGCGTAAAACATATGTGTGGTTGGAACTCAGTGGCTTGGTGTCTCTTTTGTATCATCCCCAACCTTAAAACATGAGAAAATAAAAAAAAAATTCTGGTTAGTGCCAATCTTATTTGACTCCATTTTTCTAGTCAAACTTGTTCTGCAACTTTGTCAATCTATCTAAAATTGACACGTCAACTGAGTTGCTCTCCAAAATTATTTTCCCTTTATGGAGGAGGGAAATCAACTTGATAGTGCATTCAATCATGAAAAGGTACCTCATAGACAGTTTCATGCATCTGTTCTTATGATCTAATTCATTGCACTTGTGTGCTTGTATGTATTCTTTCTATGGTAATACCTAGAAAATCTGAACTTTCCCAATGTATACTTTATATCCTTCTATAAAGTAATTGTTTGAGTGACTGACTATTTGGATTATGTTTCTTTCTTTTTTTAAAAAAAAATTATTTATTAACTTCTATATGTCATTATTTTAATCTTTGGCAGGATACAGATGAGCTTGCTGGTCTCCATTGTTTTCGTCATCTTCGTGAACAACTGGGAGCATCTTTGGATACAGTGAACAGGTTAATTTTTAATATGTTACGATGTTCATAGTATTCTTAAGTACTTATTTGTTGTATTTATCGTGCCATACTTTTGCGTCTGAGGTAGAAGTGATCATCTAGGTTTAGAACATATATCATACATAGGAGTGCAGCAACCTGGAGGGTTACAGTTATCTTGCTTTTTTGATATGAATCTTGATGATGTTCGAGAATTTTGGGATTTCTTTTTGCTGCTTTTATATCTCATTATGATAAATTGTTATCCCCTCTTATACTGTTTGGCATATGTCAATAACGTGATAATTTATCATTTGATCTTTGTGTCTGACCCATGATGTGTATGTTTTTTGTTATTGGTTTTCCTTTCCCTTCTGAGAGAAGCATTGTTCTGTGTTATTAAATTTATACTTCTCTATATTGATGACAGTTTTATATGCTTGATTGCTGCTTAGCATTACTATATTAGCTTCTAGAGTCATTCATATAAATTCATTCATTCCATTTTATTTATAATTACAAATGTGTGGTCCTGGCTCCCCATCACTTTGATGTGCGACTAATTGGCCTGCTATATTTGATAATAATAGAACGCTGATCGCATTTCCTGTTAATTAGATGTGCTGCTTTATATCATTTTGTCCTTGTATATGTTTTTCATTTGCCTTAGACACTAGTCTTGTAAACCTTGTAGTAATTTGTTTCAGAGAGTTTTCTGGGTTCCACCTATTTTCCTGATTTTGGACAGGCATTACACTGGCCCTTTATTCCATCTATTTGAAATTAGAGTTTTGTTGCTTTATGGCATAAATCTATAATTCCCAGAGAGCCAATAAATTTGAGATGTTGCTGCGCTACCTCTATTTCTTCATTGTGTATGTCAATCTCTATTATATTATAAGTGGTACAGAATTTTTTTTTTTTTTTATTATATGATCAATAATTTAAATGTTCAAAATTGTTAGGTGAAGATTATGAGTGGATTCTTGGTATCTGAATAAATGAACAATTTGTCTTGATTTTCCTCTCGATTATTATTCCATATAAAAGATAAGAAGGAATTTGGTAAATCCTTGATGTTTTTCTTTGTGTTAGCTTCTTGATTTTCTATTTTATGGTCTTTTCTATGATTCATATTTTAATATCCTTATATAACATACTTTCTTTCACCAGTATGAGCATATTTGATCTTTAAACTAGATGTGTGACTTTACTGATTCTTAGTATTTCATTTTTGTAGCATTCTTTCAGCAGAATTTTTGCGTATGGCTGTTTATGATGCCAAAGCTGTACGTTCTGTCATTCTATCCAAGATAAAAGCAAAGACGGCAAATTCCATTAATGGAGTAGAAGATGAAGTATGCGAACTATCATTTTGGCAATTATATTATTTTGGCATTTAACATATTTGTATTATTTTTAAGCTTGCTCACTAACTAAACATAATTGCTACTAGATTTAGATTATGTTGTAGCTGGCAGCTTTTTCTTCCATTGCCTGCTTGTTAAGATCAAGTTGAGTGGCAAATTACTTATGCATTACTGAGCTATTTGGACAAACTGTGTTTATGTATCTATATCTTTTATTTGATTATACGTCTTGTTACTGTTGTTCCTTCTGTAATTGTGTACTTCCATAACTATGATGACATCTTAAGCTCTTTCAATTTCAATTATTTTAAATCATTAAGAACAGGGTATTGTGATTTGTGGTATATATAAACTAACAATCACTGATCACTTATATCCAGGTTGTTTTGGATGATGATGAAAGCTCTATACTGCGAGATCACCTTCTTCCTCTAATCATTAGTCTACTCAGAACGGTTAGTCTTGTTTTCTTGGTTTAAATTATCTTATGAGTGCAATTTATAGTTTATTGGCAATTGTTTGTCTTTTATATGTTGTCAGTCTTAGGATTCTGGGTTGCTTGTGGATTATATTATTTTTTTTTGTTAGTCTGCACCACTTGTAAACCATTCTTTGTGTGTGGGATGTGTAACCCATACTTTGCATTTTCATTTGCAATTCTCTATTCTTTTCAAGAGCTTGTGTGAAACTCAAACCCTTGAAAACAAATGACTATTTTATATTATAATTCCAAGATGGAGGTGAACTTAAAGCTACTGGAAATTACTTATTTTAAGGCCCTGTTAACCTGCAGTTTCTTAAACAACTATCTGGCTAGAGCTGACTTGACTTGAACTTCGTTATGTCTGACACATTTTTTGTTAACAATGTTGTCATGGTAGCTTCATCATGGTTTGTGTTAATTAATTGCATTATTTTCTTTCTTTTTTCAGGCAAAGCTTCCTACTGTCTTAAAGGTATATCGTGACACACTTACTAATGACATGAGGGGTGCAATCAAAATCACGGTTGCTGAGTTGATTGCAGTTCTGGTGGCCCGATCCTCAGATTCTGATTTAGCAAACTCAGAACGGGCGGTTGATGCTGATGGTGATATTATGTAGCTTTGTTTCTTTTTGTGTTCAGTTAATACTTTAGAGAGCATGCTCTACCACTGGATGATCCTGTTAGCAATATGATAACTATCCATTGTGCCTTAGGTGGAGGCTTATCACTGGCAAATAAACTGAGGAGCCTTTCATCCGAAAGTTTTGTCCAACTTTTGGTTGCTATTTTCAAGGTTGTAAAGGTATGATACTTTCTAGCACGATATTCATTTACCTTTTTTTTTAAATTTTTTGTGGAGGTTTAATGGTTTTGAACCTGAAATCTTAGGTGGGAAATATTTCTTGATGATATTGGCCTTGAGTTTTTGCCTTATTTCGTTAGCACACCATCATGGTAGTTTTCCATTTGTTTCTCATGCCCATAATTTGTGATCAATGTGATTTACTTCGGGTAATTAAATATGTTTTTTTAATAGGGCAAACAGTGGAATTAGTTGTTATGTTTTTCTTTTTCTTTTACTATTTTAGTTCTGGAGATGCATCTGATTTTACTTTATCTATGTAGTATGTGCTTCAGATAGTTGTGCCCCTGACCTGCATAGAATATTATTCTATAGTTTATCAGGCATTATAAAGTTTGTTGGACATTGAATTGTATATTAATGCACTACCTCACCTCATATCTTGTACCATGCATTTAGATCATTCCCTTGTTGTTGTGAGCTGTCATTTTTTTGCTCACTCTAATTTTGACCTGCAACTCTTATCTTGTTTATCTCTGTTCTCTTCTAGCTCACTTACTCTTTCCTATTCTGTTAATGCTAGTTAACATCATATCTTCTCTGTGCTCTCATATGAGTGGCATTTCTAAGAAGAATCTATCATTTCTACTCCCTCCGTTCCTTTTTATTTGTCACATTTACCTAATTCACACCGATTAAAAAAAGTTAGTTAAAGTTAGTTAGTTACCTATATTTTATAAAAAATTCCATTACTTTCCAAAACTACCCCTATTTAAACCCCCACTGTTGATTGTGATTTATTGAAAATTGTACAAGTACATCAAATTAAAAGGTATATTTGAAAAAAATTATTTAATGCCGCACAAAATTTCTAATGTGACAAGTAAAAAGGAACAGAGAAGAGCTCTAAAATGTGACAACTAAAAAGGAACGGAGGGAGTATTTCACAAACTCTTTTTTTCCGACAATCACATGAAGTTAAAGCTGTTGATTCTGCTGTGATTTGCTTTTAGTTTTGGTGGCAAAAAAAGAGACTTTGATCTATTACTATATATTCCACAAGGTAAGGTTTGATAATTATGGTTAGTACACTTTAGATATTCTTGTATACATTGAGTTGGAAATATGCCTTTTTGATTAAGTTGGTTAAATTACTCCATAGTGTTAGTCGGCTTTCCTTTTGATCTAAAATAACTTGTTTTGAATGCTTTTTGTGCATCTTTCATTCTGCATAATGTTTAATGTGATATTTATTGAGGGCAGGCACATTTATTGCGAGCTGCGGAAGTCAAACGAATTGTTGAATGGATTATGGATAACCTTGATGGTTATTTTGCTATTGATTCTGCTTCTGTGACAACTATTGCATCTGTTGATGCCCATGATAATAATGGCCAAGTTGTTGCTCCAACCACATACTCAAGAAATGCTCCCAAGGCTTTGTTGTTTCCTGGAAAGATTAATGATGCTTCCAGTCCATGTACTTCCAAGAGTTTTCGGTAAGTTATTTGGCTTTTTGCCTCCTGATGGTATTATAAAGCTACTTTAGCATGTTTTATTACCAACTCTGAGTTTCATGGTCATTAGGGAAGCCTTTTCCTAAATATATTTGAGGACTCGATTGATCATTTAATGGAAAAAATCTTTTCATAGAGGTTTAACAACTGCCCACCATTATCTGTATTTAGAGAGATTTATGAAATTTGGGACAATGTGATTGTACCTGATAATTGTTTACCTTTCCCTCATAGCATGCGTTCACATGCACAATCAATGGACAGAAGGCCATTTTTACATCTGGCTGAGTATTTAGTAGTTAAAGTGTAGCCAGGTCTATATGCATGTATGTTTGTGCAATCCATATTGTGCATCATTTGCTTTTTCCATGTTGGACCAGTATTGCTCATTGGTTTTATTTCAAGCAACATTTTGTTATTAATTTTTAAAATAATGCCTTTGCAATAACAACCAAATGTAATGCACTATGTGTCTATGTCCGTGTTAGTGCATATGTCATATTGCGAAAGTACTATCATGGCAGTTTAAGGTTAAAGTTGTTAACTATTCCTTTCTTACGTGTGATTTGCTTTCCATGGAAACTTTACAACTGAAAGTATTCCCTTTTCTCTGGGCAGTGCATTAACGGTTAGTTCATACATTTGTTGCTAAATCCTAGGTAGTAATAGAAAGTAAGACTGGGAAGTTCTTTATCCTCCAAGCTGATTGGGGATGTTTACCCACTAGTCCAAAAGGAGGATGAGAGCTCATCATCCATTGTATTATCATTTCTTGAAAAAGATATGGAACCATTGTAGACCTGGGTGAAAAGCGTTTTTGTAGGACATTATACTTGAAGATATACTTTTCTTTGTGAGCTGGACTCTATTTGTCACATTTCTGTAAAAATTGTGGGCTTTTTGTTATCTCAATGCTTGGTTGTTGCGCGCGAGGGTTTGTTACACTGTGATTGTGATTTTGATTATCATTTGGTTAATTGTCATGATTATGCGTGTTTGTAGTGAGATATTATGCTATGAGATTGATTATGTGTTGCAAATTATATGATGGTACTTGGACAGTTGGACATACCAATGCATGTATGTTGGAGCATTACCTTTTAACTCATGCCATCCTTTTAAGTATGAGAATGATGATTTGTTATGGATCTAAAGCGCATTAGCAGTATTTTGGAGTTGGTCTTTGTTTTTTCCTTCCTTACATCTCCATACTTGCCTATTTGGTTTTTTTTATATGTATGATAATTTTGTGTATGAAGATCTTGCAAATAAATGGTGAAAAATTCTTATGGTGGTGTTTGGTGGGGGATAAACCAGTACCCATTAAAATTTTCAGCAAGATTGAATTTATTAGATAAATATAGATTTATTAATATTTAAAAATCATTAACACTAACAAACACTCATTATTAATTAGAAAAGTATTATTGTCTTAAAGCATTTGTTTTACAAGTGTCAATTAAGGTAAAGTTTTAACAACCACAAATAGAAGCCCTGCAAAACAAATTCAAACAACCGAGCCCAACTCATCCATTCCCCAAACAAACACCACCTTAGTTTCCATTGCAATATCACATTATGTGATACAGATTTGTTTATAGAAATTAAAGCCAGATACTGTTAGTTGAACTTGGTTGTCCTAAAAAGAGTGATTATGATGGATTTAGTTATTTCTGATGAGTGATAAAATGTTGTGTATGAAGTCCAGAAAATGAAAACTGCTGTTGCTATTGAGCGTATTTGTCCGTTGGTCCTTTATCTGCCTATCTATATGCAGTTGTTTTTTTTTATGCCAAGTTTGTTTAAATTATTAATATTGTCACATTGCATTTTGTTGACTGGATGTTTTACTGTAGGAATTATTCTATACTAAATTATCTTTCTTGCCGATTCTGAGAATGGCAAACTAATTGCAGTGTTGATGTCTTGCGGGAAAATACAGAAGCCTTGGTTGCTGCTTGCGACGCTGCTCATGCAAGGTGGGCTAAACTCCTTGGTGTTCGTGCTCTTTTGCATCCCAAATTAAAACTTCAGGAGTTTCTGAGCATCTATGACATTACTATGGCATTTATAGCTGCTACAGAGAAGGTGCTATTCTTATTTATTGTGCCTTTTTTTCATTAGTATTCTAAATTTACATTAAATAAGGTTCTTTTATAAAAGATTGGTGGTAGGTTGGGTTACAGTATACGTGGAACTCTACAATCACAGTCGAAAGCATTCCTTGATTTTCAGCACGATTCTCGAGTAAGTTATATGCGCATTCTATGATTTAAAAGCATCAGCCTTAGTTTCAACATATTTTAACAAGGATAACATGTTTTCCAGATGGCAAAGATAAAGGCAGTCCTGGACCAGGAGACATGGGTATCAGTTGATGTCCCTGATGAATTTCAGGCCATAGTTGTGTCTCTCTCTTCTTTTGACACACCAGCGAGTGATCCAGAGCTTGCTGAATCGGAAGGTCTTGAAGAGCCTCTTACTGGAAATGAATCTGTTCAAAGCTCACCAGATCATCCCAGACAAGATCCATCAGAGACTCTAACTGCACCAGTTCACGAAAAGAAAGTGAACTCTACACCTCAAACTCAGAGCAAGAATGCTAGCTTGAATGAACATGGGAAATCTACTTCTCAAACTCTTGTATGTAGAGGCATTGGTTATCACATGGTAAACTGGTTAGTTTTCCTATATAAGAGAAACTCCTACTTGTGTTTTTCGGGTTTTGTAATTATTATCTATCAAATATTCCTACTCAAGTTATTATTTAAATATGCAGCAATCTTTTTCCTATTTTTTCATTTTTAGTAGTCTAAATTACATAAGATAATCATTCTATAAATTTTACTCTTGTGGTAATGAATGGTTTTCCCCATTTGTTTCTTCATCTTTTATCAACTCTAATTATTTTTTGTCACTATTCAAAGATCAATTATTTTGTATTCATTTTTGAGTTTTAATATATTCAAATCATTCTTTTTCAGTGGATTAATCCTGTTGAAGATGCTGTCCGAGTATTTGGACATCAGTAAGTGCTTGCCAGTTTTAGCTCCAGAAGTTGTCCAACGTGTTGTTGAAATATTGAAGCTTTTTAATACTAGGACTTGTCAGCTTGTTCTTGGTGCTGGTGCGATGCAGGTAAACTTTTGGTTTTTTCCTTTTCCTTTTCTTTAATAGCTTTTGTGTTTAGTTCTTTCAAGATGTTTTTAAACTTCATCTAAGTTTACTGCATCTGAACATCATCTGGGTGATCCTCATGATGGAAAAGTGCACTAGTTTGGTGAATAAAGTTTATCTATCCAGTTGCAGTTAACCGGGAGTGTTGAGATTGTGTTAACATTTGACTTTCAGGTATCAGGTTTGAAGTCGATAACTTCTAAGCACTTAGCTCTGACGAGCCAGGTTATCAGTTTTATTTATGCTATTATACCAGGTATTTTTTATTACCGATCAAGTATGAATCTTATTAGAAGCAGTTCCTCAGTACTACAATTTGTTAATTGTATATTGCCGTTTGCGCCTGCTTGCTAAGTTGAAAATTTTCTGTTAAAATGCGTCTCATCATAACTTATTGGCTGGCTCTTTGCTTGCCAGGAAAGACTTTGTATAGGAGGTCGAGGGTGTTGTGGAAGAAGTTAAGTCCCATAAAGTCACATCTTGCCCATGTGGATTTGCTAGTTGGTTGACCATGTTAATTATCTGATGTATTAGAGTGCTCATGTTTTAGTTTTGTGACAATTGTTTGATTTTTTGGTGATCCAAAACTATGACATCATTTCACAAGAAATATGTGTCTTATTAATCTTTGGAAGAAGTCCACATATTACTGGTTCTTTATGGTATTGTATTAAAGTTTAAGTGGCAGGAAAATGCTGTTTCTTACAGATTTCTAGATTATATTTCTGCTTTTAATATTACTCTTGGTGCATATTTTGTGTTCATGGTGAAACATGCCAGGAATGAGAATAAATTTTTATCACTCCTGCAGGATAATTTGTGCTCAGTTTTACATTGCATTTTGGTTCTTCTTTTAAACTGTCCTCATGCAATTCACTTGTTTCTGTTTGATATGAGAAAGTGAATTGCACATCTGTTTCATGTCTTTTTCCCCATGAAGTTGAGGAATTTATGTGTACTATGTGACATTGATCTCAATCCATAGCTCAGGGAATAATAGTTGCCACAAATAAATATAGAATTTGTTCTAGTTAAATGTTATTTTTGGTTATGAATGTCAAACATAGTTTCTACAGATCATATATTTCCTTGTTAGTGTTAGATATGGTCATGTATGCCATGTACCTCAGATACCTTTTTTTACTTCTGTGAGTTTATACAGATGTCTACTGAAGAATGATTTCAAAGATGCTGACTTTTTTTCCATGCATGGAAACATAGATATCCGGCAGGTTCTTTTTCTCAAGATTCCTGAGTCTCGTAAAGTGTTGTTGTTCTCAGAGATTGATAGAGTAGCTCAGGTACAAGTTTGTCATGTCTTCCTGCAAGAAATGCCTATATATTTTGTACATGTGACCGCTGGTAGAGATGGTACTTTATTTATTTCCTTTTGTCCATGTCACGTGTCTTATTCCTGAGGAAATTTGAGATTAAGATGTAGTATTAGTTCTGTTTTAAAATACTAGCATCCTTGCCTTTAGCTTTCCAAAGTTATTAATATACCTTTGTTCACCACTTAATATATGTAAGGACCATTATCTTTTTTGCGCATGAGCAATATGCTTGAACATACAACATGCTCTCTGTAGGAATGTTTATTATTGCAGCATGTGCAAAGCTTTTGTAAGCTGTTTTTTTAATTTCCAAGAAAATGAATTTCTGGTGGTGATGGTAGAATCATCTTTAGTCATATAGATTCTTATATCACTTATTTCTCACCAAATTTTAGTTATTCAGAATTGAAATGTAATGAGAATTGATGGTGTTTCTCTTTAAAACTACAGGACTATAAAACTCATCGGGATGAGATTCACACAAAACTTGTTCAGATAATGAGGGAAAGGTTGTTAGCAAACCTACGAAAACTTCCCCAAATTGTTGAGAATTGGAATTCTGCAGATGAAATTGACCAACAAGGCAGTCAGTTTGCACGATCTGTTACTAAGGTTTATTATCATTGCACTCTTCTGTTACATTTACTTGTCTAGTTAGATATCAGATGCAAATGCATAAAA
This sequence comes from Dioscorea cayenensis subsp. rotundata, assembly GCF_009730915.1. Taxonomy (NCBI): domain Eukaryota; kingdom Viridiplantae; phylum Streptophyta; class Magnoliopsida; order Dioscoreales; family Dioscoreaceae; genus Dioscorea; species Dioscorea cayenensis. The sequence goes on from NC_052484.1 coordinate 1,509,111, forward strand.
TATTTTAGATGAGGTAGTGTTTTATCTTTTAATTCATTATTTGCCACTGAATCCTTGCTATGAAAAGCACAAATTTTCTTTTATTTTTCTTCAGATGTAAATTTTTTTAAACCTTTTCTTAGTATTATCAAGTTACTAAAACAGCAGCTCCGATGCACAGTGGCCCTAATGTACGATTTGGTTCATCTGAGAACTGGTTTGAGAAAATATTACTTTTGTCACTCTGATATAGAAGAGATTGATGATCCCAAGTTCTTGTACTCTTAGTTTCAGGTGATAAATGTAAAGAAACCAACATGTGATGCTCAAATTTAAACCATGAAACTTAGCTTAGAGATGGTTTTGGTAGATCTTCATACACAGTTGTTTTTTTCTTGAGAAGGTAAATCCAATTTGTCTTGTGTTCATTGGTCTTGGGGATCTTGATCACTACTTGAAGCAAGTGCCTGAGCTTTGAGTAAATGGTTATGGTATATATATTAATGATTGTCATACTTCTAAAATTTTCAGAAGCTCTGTATAAAAAAAAAACAAAAAAAAAAGAAAAAAGAAGCCCCATTTACTTATGTATAGTTCCAAAGCAATAAAAGCCACTGGCATCCTTTTCTGAATGCTACATGCATGTGTTTGCTCATATATTTTGCATTAGATACTTCAATAGTGTAACTAATATGCTGGTCATGTGCATTGGACAAACTTGGGCATAGGGCATCACCTTATGTTCAAGCATATGCTCCATCATTAACTTTTTCCTTTAATAGTTCGGTTCCTTTTCTTTGTGGATGGTGATGCCTTAGTGTGGGAACCATTACTCCATATATATTTATATATATATATATATATATATTTGCTGATTTAACTGTTAAATATATGCTCTTAATGTTGCATGTGAACTTGTTCAATAATCTTTTACCAAAAGAATGAAGTTGATGCTTACTAGTGCAGTGGTTGATTATGTTAAAAACGGAAACTGATTCTTTGTAATTGTAGTGTATTATTCTATCTTTCGTTAATAGTTTAATGGCCATCTAAATTATTTGTTATTCTACATTTTTCTCAGGAAGTTTCTTATCTTCACCGCATTCTATCTCAAACCTTACTTGAGAATGATGTTCAAGCAATATTCAGGTAAATATTGACCTGCCAAGAAATTGTCTTCATACTTTGTCAATTTGTGAAATACCAGCCAATAGGTCACCTTGCTGTTAATTATTTGTTCTTTCATTTTGCAATTGGTCGGCTTCCTGTATTTATTTATTTTAGTTGTTACTGAACCTACTTGGAAAAGGTAGTATCTGGTCTGAATGGTTCTTCACCTTTCATGTTGTTAATTGGCTTAAGAAATCACTGACCTTAGCTGATTAAATGCACAAATTGTCCTCTTATTAACCTGCTCTTTTTAGGAACACAAAACAGCTGATGCCCCTTTAAACCACACACACACACACACACACACATCATTTAGTTCATACACTTGATATGAAATGATTTCCTAATTGACATCTGCAAATTCTGAGAGCAGTGTTACTATCACTGGAAGATTCCTAGTTCCTTCATTTTTTTATTCATCAAATTTAATTTCTTTATTTCAACTTTCTCCACTAAAATTCAATAAAGCTTTACCTTTGAAGCATGCTTGTGTCGTCCCTTCCTGTCTAAACATCGGCCTGCAATTTTTTTGGCTAGAGCCTGGGTTATTCATCAAATTTAATCCATGACATCTTATCTTTGCAGACAAGTAGTGGAGATTTTCCATTCACATATTTCGGATGGGTTTTCAAAATTGGAGCTTACCAGTCCTCAAGCCAACAACAGGTGCTTTCGATATTCAGTCAGCTTTTGGTTTTCATATCAGATAATATCCATTCTCTAATTCCCATGATGGTTTTGTTTTTCCGTATTAGCAGGTTGTGCCGTGATATTCAGATTATTCTTGGATGTATCCGCAAGTTGCCTTCGGGAAACACCGTTGAAAGTGTGCCCAACTATGGTCTGCTCGATGAATTGCTGTTGGAGAAGTTTGGCATACAAACCGGTCAATGAACGTTTATGTAGAATAACAACTGACCATTTTTTTTTTTTTGGCGAACAAACAAAAGACATCATAGTTGAAGTCACTGAGATTATATGTTGGTGTCTCTACTTCATTGCGCTGATTCCTACAGGTAACTACAAGTTAATTTCATACTTAATCCTTTATCAGCATCAACATAATTATTTCCGAATCATTTTATTTTATTTTGGATTAGCAATTATTGATTGTTTTTGTCTTTCAACTAAAGAAAAACATCTTTTCTAATCGCTCCCTACAACGCATTATTTTTGAGGAATGAAAACAATACAATGTTGTGATTGACATTGAATTTAAGTTAAAATATCAAAATGGTCCCTCTAATATAAAATCCGTCTTTTTGGTCCTTGTATTTGCACATTTCCGTCCTTTTTTGCACTTCCAATTGACGGATTTGCCATTTTGGCCCCTTCAGCTGATGAACTGGAGGGACCAAAAAAGATGAAAATATACAAATATGAGGATCAAAATGACGGATCCGTCAGGTAAAAAACGAAAATATGCAAATATGAGGACAAAAAATACGGATTTTATATTAGAGGGACTAAAAATGCAGAAAATACAAAATAGAGGACTATTTTGATATTTATACGTTAAATTTATTCATGATTACAGAATTTTTTCAAAAGATTTTTTTTTTTCTCTGATATTCTGTTTGAAACAATTGACAGATTCTGTGATCAGATTTTCCGGTGCGAAGAATGTGCAGCAGTAATGGTGGGTGCAAGCTTGCCCTAGAACCCACATTGTTCCATAGTTCAAATTTTTTTAGCTTCTTGTGATAATTCAATTAAGTTTGTGCTTTCATAACTTTTCCGAAATTGTGAAACAGTTTGAGAATTTTACTTTTTGTTAGTGTATATGTGAGAGCTAATGGATATCAATCATTATTCGACTTCGAAAAACAAAGAAAAGGAAAATAGTTATCGGCAACTCTATATGGATCTGGTTCAGTATCTGTATAGTTATATGGATTCTCTTGAGGGAGATTATGATGAGCTTCAAACATTGAACATTATTTCAATTCCAAGATTGTGAAATGTATTCTTAATCTTGGTGTTACACTAGCTTTGTATGTGCATATCTTATTTGCCTGCCTTCTAATTTGTTTCAGAAGAAATGCCTTTCTTTTTTTTCAATAGATTTTATATATAGTTACTATATATATATATATTGAGCTTTGATCGTCTATGCACGTTCATAGATTTATAATTTATAAACGTTGCTGCAGGATGTTGGATTTCAATTCAATAGTTATGTACTGTTGCATAAACAGTAATACTGTGTTTATAAATAGTTGTACAGTGAAAGTGTGATGTACAGTATTTTAATTTAAACCATTTAATTAATTTGAGTACAGTAACTGAAACAATCTCAGCTATCAAAATCCATTTCTACTCGGTCTAGAGTGGAGGACACAAAAACTTAAATAAAATCACAGAATATCACACCAACCCAGTTGAAGCAAGTATCATGGTTGATCACAGTCCATTGCACTGTTCATCTACTAAATTATATCTATCTCTCTCCTCTCAAGCCTCTCTCTTACTATAAATTATCTGGGGATGTTCTGTGAACATCTCCAGAACATCTCCAGAAAACACTTTCTTACTCAATATATATATATACAGAACATCCCCGGAAAACACTTTCTTACTCAATATATATATATATATATATATATATATATAGATTTTAAATCTAGAGACTTTCGAAATTACTGTCGTATTTTAATTCAACGGTTACAATTCATTCATAAACAGTGTTATACAATATTTTTATAAATAATAGTTATTAGATTATCATTTAACAGTTGTAAATAAATATTTTTAGTCAACAACCAACCATATGTAGATGACTTAAACTCATATATATAATATTTTTATTTATTTATATACATATAATATTATCTTTATAAAAGAGGAAATAAAGACAAGTAAAAATGGGGTATTTTTGTTGTATGCCCTATAATAGTTGGAAAATCACTAATATATTCTTCTGAAATTGTGGTTCTTTTTTTTAATATTCCTAAAAAACACTTCTTTATCCTTATCGACTCTATGACTAAAACCTAAATTGTAAAAAATATTTAAAAAATATGATGGTTGGTTTGAGTTTTTTTGTAATTTCCTTTTGGCTGGCTAGTAGTCAGCCTATTATGTTATAGACTTATTGTATAGTAATTAATCAATCTTATAAGGGTATAAAAAACAAAAATTATAAGAAAAACCTCATTTACAGCCACTATTATTTAAAGATGTTTAATAATAATCGTTAAATTATCATATAAGGATTATTACATATATATATATATATAAGAAATTATGTAGACATATTATTATTTACTGTATATAATTATTATCCAATATTATTTAATATTATGTGTAAATTAATATAGCTATAAAATACAAATTTAATAGCTACTTTGTGCGGTTCCACACTTCCACACGCCCTCAAACTCAAATATGACCATGTATACAAATACAAATATATATATATATATATATATATATATATATATATATATATATATATAGGGAATTCGTCAACCACAAACATTTATGGAGTGGGAAAAATTAGAGATAGAAAAACACAAATACAACTCAATATAACAATAGTAAAAGAAACATTAAACAAAGTATGTACAAATAAATGAAAGCAGTGAAAATGGGTCTCTAGATTCTCTGTTGGTGTTTATGAAAAATTTCTAAAGGCTGTTAGTAAAAATTGAGTACGACCGTGATTGCTTGACTTACTGTTCAAATCAAAGTATTATACTCTTTCCGTTCTTTTTTAGTTATCACGGTTTGGACCTCTTCTCTGTTCTTTTTTACTTGTCATATTAGAAATTTTATACAATATTAAATAATTTTTTTCCCAAATTTACCTTTTAATTTAATGTACTTGTACAATTTTCAATAAATCACAATCAACTAAGTATTAAATTATATACTTCACTAGTGAAGTTTTAAATAAGGGGTAGTTTTGAAAAGTAATAATTTTTTTTTTATAAAATACAGGTAACCAACTAACTTTAACCAATTTTTTTTAAACCATGCGAATTAGATAAATGTGACAAGTAAAAAAGAATAGAGGGAGTAATGAAGAGTTCATCTCCCCCCGGTTATGGAACCAGAGAATACACTGGTTTAAGTCTATCATATTCTGACACATGTCTCATGTGATGTTATTATATTTTTTTTTATTGTAATTGGAGACACGTGTTAGGTTTTAATAGGCTGAAATCAGGGTATTCCTTGGTTCCAAAACTAAAAAAGATGAGTTTAGTAACGTATATTCCAATTTTTCACAATGCAATTGTTCATAATATTGTGTATTTGCATTTATAATAGCAGTGTTAACAATATTATTGCAAAACATGCACTGTTGAGACAGATAAATGATCTCGAGCCATTGGATTTCAATTCAACAGCCGGAAAAGACACCGCCTCATAAATATATAAATATATAAATATAAATATAAATGAGTAAATTTTTTGGTAGGTTACCTATCTTATGACTTTTTTCAAAAAGGTATCCCACCTTTAATTTGTATCAAAAAGGTATCCAAAGTTGTGTTTTTTATTTCAACGGCGAGTGACTCCCGACCAAAATCCCGGTCATTTAAGTCGATGTGGCCGCTGAGGGCATTGTTTTGTTGCCACACCAGCAGAAAGCCACATCACCCAATAACCATGTGGACTTTCACCTCGGACTACCCTTTCATCCGAGAAGAGGAGGTCGGGCAATATGGATTTTTCATCATTTCTCCACCGAAAAATAGATGCAATTCCTCTCATTAGAGAAGAGAAGGCCAGGGCAATATAGATCCGGAGAAGGAGGATGGTCGAGTGATTTGAGAGAGAGCACAAAACCCTAGACTCTAGACCGCAAGGGAAAGGAGGAAGTTGTTTTTGTCTTGTTTGTTTTAATTCTAGGGAGCAAGATCATATTGTTTAGTCCCACAATTTTGCACATCAAATCATATCGGTTGATTCAATCTGCGGGCTTAGCATGGTTGATGCTCGGAATGTCTGAGTCATGGTATAGATTTAGGGTTCATTGTGTAATGTGTTGTCTTTCATATTGATTAAGTTTAAAAATAACTTTGATGTACCACAACATTGAAGGTAGGATTTCAATGAATGGATGTGTTTGTGTTTTGAATTTGAGTATGAATTTTATTTTGGTCTGATGTTATACTGACAAAAAAAAACCAAATATTAACTCAATCCAACCTGAATGCATAAGACTCACTTCAAAATTTTAAAGACTTCACCTGGACACTGCAAAATCAGCAGGAAAAAAAACTAGAGAAAATTGCATTGACAAAACTGAGAAAACTGAGAAAAAATCGAATTGAAAAAGTCAGATCGCTATTGATTCAATGGTAAAATTTTTTACAAAATTGTGTGCGTGTTTAGAGAATTCTAACCCTCTCATCTCGCAGTTTACATATACCAAGCCTCGCGTAATTCTAAGTCTCGAGGTTTACAAAAATTGAACTAGCTTTCCGATTATTGCGAGTCTTTTACAACATATATAGAACCAATGAAGTACCGAATTCTATACCAAAATACATAGAACTAGTAAGATCGCAGCTTGCATAATAAGTGTGCGTAATTCTAACACTCTTATATCGCAGTTTACATAATACCAAGCCTCTGCAAAATTCTAAGTCTCAGGTTTACAAAATTGAACCGACATTCCGGGAACAGCTTTTTCCAAAAATATTACTAGCTTTTTACAACATACCTAGAACCCGATGAAGCACCAAAATTTTATAAAAAAATACATAGAACCAATATGATCGTAGCTGTAGTTGCATAGCAACTCTTTCAATGGTAATTGGTCAATGTCCTCCAACCCCTCGTGGCAACCGGATCTTCCTCTTTTGTCAAGACATCCGGGTCTGCATGGATTCCCCTCCTTCTTTGTTTTTTAACTTGAGTCAGGTTGTAATGGTTTGATTGTTTGTCTTTGTCTATATTGAGACTGCTCGAAAGTAGAATTAATCCAATCTATTAATAATAAAAAAATTACAACATTATTCAAAATATTCTAAAAATAATTAACTTACCTGTGCTTTTTTGCTAACCCTAACTTGGTCTGCTCTTGTCACCTGACTGCATCCTGCAGATCTCTGTGTATGTGTATTGAATGCCTGCAATTGAGCCATTAGGGAACTAATCAAAAATTAATTACTACAACACAAGTTACAAAATAGATTGAGAGGTTCACATACCTGATCTTCCACTTGTGGATTTGGCAATTGTGTGGTAGGTGATTTTCCATATGATGCACCACAAACAGGAACTGTAAAAAACTGCAGTGAAACACATAAAGGTGTCATCAGACTCATGGACAACTCTAATAGTAATTAACACAAACAATGCAAATTCTCACCTGTGACTGGTTTGGTGTACCTATGTTAGATGAATTTCCCTTCTGCCTAGAAGGGAAGTCCACACCATGGAACCTTTTATTGTGGCCTTGTGCACCACAAACACTGCAAGTCATCCTCATACCTTTCTTACTCACCTTTCCCTTGTTGTAGCCACTTGTTTCACCAAACTCCCTTCTCCTAAGCATGGTTTTCCCTTCCCCTTTCTCTTGTTTATTGGATGTGGTGGGATGATGGGAGGATGATCACCCTGGCCAAGAATCCCTATCATGAGTAGGGTGAAGGATGTGCCTATATGTTGACATGAAGGTACTCGACTTTTGTAACAAGGGTGAAGATAGTCCTCAGAGCTTCTCCCTATTGTATACAGACTCAAATTGAGTGACTACAAGGGATCCCACTAAGCTGCCACCTTCTACCTTTACACTTGGACTCTGCTTTGTTAACCACAAATTGACCATCAGGACCAACAACTTGGTACTTGTCCCCTCCCGACCATGTAGTATTATAGTACCAGACTATGTTGTTTGGATTTCAAGCTTTTTAATATCTTAGGGTAATGTGTGGTTGTCACCCCTATGCATGGCATCTCTCTCTTTGGATCCTCTTCATCAATTGTGTTCTTATCATTTCGCTCATTGTAATGACCCCTTAACCCTAGCTTCTAATATATTGTCAGTTGAAAAACCTCACAAAGGTTATTTAGTAAGATGTCACACTTAAATTGGGTGTGGAAGTGTGATCTACTCCAATGTTTTGGTTCTATCTTTTTCATGAACTCAAATGCCCCTAAAGACATCTCTTTCAACCCCTCCATTGCTCTCTCAAAGGCAAAGAAGGTAAGAAGCCTTAGCACATGACCAAAGTTGGTCCTTAATGGCTTTTTCCTCTAAAGTTCTTTTTCAAATTGGTGTGAATATGCCTCAAAGACAAGTACAGTGCTCACCGTTTGGCAAAAATATCAGCCTAGTGCGGGCATCAAACCCCTAGTGTAAAAAAATAATCAAGTGAACCATACCCATCAACCCATAATCACAACACATGCCAAGAAAAAATAAAAAGAAAGAAAAAAATTCTGTTAGAAACCATTGGTAAGAGCAAATTAATTAACAAGGAACTCATGTACTTATTGGTTGAAAATCCAATCAAATAAATAAGCAATTCATCTAAAACAATTTAATTAACACTAAAGCAAATATTTATACACAGATTTAATAAAATTTTGTTATAAACTTAAATCAGAACAGTTTATTAATGTACTTATTGGTGTTTGGCATCCAATCAAATCAATAAGCAATTCATCTAACAACAATTTAATTAACATCAAAGCAAATACTTACACACAGATTTAATAAAAGAATGTTCCTCACCTTCCGTCTGTCTCGACATGAATGCCCAATCTTGACTGCGGCTGATCCTCGATCCTGCTTCAACACTTGTAGAAACTTGGTCCAACTCTCTTTGTTTCTCTCGCTGACCATAGACTATGCTATGGGATAGATGCGATCATTGCCATCTATCCCAATGCAGATAATAATCGGCCTCCATACAATCCTTTGAGCCAAGATCCATCAAGTGACACAATTTTTCCTCGCGCCTGCCAGAAACCAGACCCTCGAGAGGGCAAGAGCAGTACATACATACCTCGAAACACTCCTTCACCGCAATAATGATTATAGTTGATCCGGGATGTGTCCTCATCAACTCCAACCTATAGTCATGCAACATGTGGATTTGTGTCTCCTCATCACCATCAATGATCCTTGAAAACAACAACCATACACAAAAAAACATATCAGTTAGAAGACATGTGAAGGTTAATACAACAAAAGATTTATAAAGAAAAAAATCACCTGCTAGCTAAACACTTAGCCCCTCGTATGCCTTAAGCCTCGCGATTTCTACTTCTTGATTTGTTTTTCACGACTTGTATGATCCCTGACTATTTTCCAAGTTGGATCTCGCCTCGAATCGCTCTAAATAATGCCTCGCAATCCAGCTCAGACCGACATGCCTCATTATTATGATCCCTAGAGCACTCGTGCTCAAGCACACCTGCTTTTAATTTGTACTCGTGGCTTTTGTCACTCACCATGAGTGATGCCCACAAGTAGAAAGGGCATCCCTTCTTCACAATAGGCCTTGCATTTCTTCTTGGTGTTTGGCCTAAAAATTCATCACATATCGATTCTTAATCCCATACTTTCGACTGCCTCCTTGAATCTGTTTGAAATCTCTGAATTTCATGCCAATTCTAAAATGGGGGTTCTCCATGTCAACATCCCCATTAAATTCAGGATATCTACACTTGGGTGGAGCTAAATCTTCCTCATCCGTGGAAGATGCAGATCGTAAAGTTGTCCGAATCACCATAATCCCCTCATCATCAAGGTCAGCACTCAGCATGTGCTCCATACTTGCCTATGGGTTCTTCTTGTGACCCTATCTTCATTCCCCTGTGGGTTCATCATCGATTTATCATCGAAACTATAATCGTAGTCATGGAAATCCCACTCTTCATCAACATTCTTTTCCTTCCCTTGACCACCAACTATAATTTCCTCCAATTTTGCATCATCCATAATATCATCTCCATCATCTTCTACATCTTTCAATAGCCCCACATTTTCATGATCATCTTCTATTGTCCCAATGTCATGATCTGAAGGGTGGCCACCACTAGGAAGATTGATATACACCCATGTCTCCTTAGTACTCCCAACAGACTTGGCCATGTCTAAGGCTTCTAAATCAGTTTTTATCTCCTTATAAACCCCCACACCTGTCCTTCCATCCAACCATCCAATTGAGAAGCCCTCTACATCCAAAACCAAACTCCCTTGGCCATGCTAATCTAGTTCTAGCCTAGATATTTGGTCAAGACAACAAAGAATCTATGTAACCAAAGAAACCCTTCTATCTCATCCAATCTGTAATGAAGCCTTATTGTGAACAATTCAGCATCTGGCACTGTAAGAAAGCATGCATTTCAGTAAATTAATTAAAAACCAACTATATAGACACAATCTAAAACTAAAAAACTAGGAAGTAATTAAATCATATGGCATATATCATTTGGCCACAATCAATTGAAGAACAAACAAAAATCTGATTTGAAGTGTAACAAAAAATATTTTTCTGCTCAATTATGGTAGGGTAATAACATGTACATAAAAAAACAAGACATTTATAATTGAGGCTACAATTGAGATTAGCAATGACCACTTAAATATATGTAGACAATAATAAGCAGCAAAGTTAGTCACCAGAATGGGTATCAAAAACAATAAAACCATAGCAACCTAATTATTTCACACAACTAAGACCCCCACTGACATTAACACACTAACAGAAAAGGAGCAGGACAAACTAATAACTCAATTGAATATGCAACTAGAATAGACAAAATGGGGAACTGATTGCCAAGACAAATGATTGGGGGTAAGAAAGTTTCCTATTTTTTTCAATCCGCTTGGGAATTAAACTACAACACAATCACTTGGGTAAATGGCATCAACGAATGGCATTAAAAAAATAAAAAAATAAAACCATAACAACCCTAAGTATTTCACACACCACACAAAAAAAGAAAAGAAGCAGGGACAAACTAATAACTCAATTGAATATGCAACTAGAATAAACAAAATGGGGAACCCGATTGCCAAGACAAACGATTGGGGTAAGAAAGTTTCATTTTTCAATCGATCGGAATTAAACTACAACACAATCACTCGGGTAAAATGCCATCAATAGAATGGGATTTAAAAACAATAAAACCATAACAAAAACCATGACAACCTAATTATTTCACTCAACTAAGACCCCCATCGACATTAATACACTAAAACAATAGGACATCAACAATGCGATGTACATCTAGGCGATATAAACACATCGAAGCTTCTTGAAGCCACTGCTCATCACAACAAACACAAGCATCACATCTCATCGAAAAAGAAAAATCACTTACGAGGTCCTAGGCTTCCTCACCCTCACGCCCGAATCTCCCGTTAACCGCCATCTACGTACGTCGGAGAGCCAACTGAGCTTCAGCCGACAGTGCTCCTTCACCCGATTCACAGTTCGCACAAAACCCTAAACTTTGTCTATCGCAATCTCCGCCCTGGTCAAGACAATCGAACCCATCGTCCAAATTCGAGATTCATGAAAGGACTTCTCCGACAAGGTGCACAATGGCTTTCTCACTCACCCTCATCTTTTTGTTTTTGATGGGGTACAAACCAAATGACTCGATGGCTAGATGGAAGCCGAGTTGGAATACCCCGATGACTTAGCTGCCACATCGACTTAAATGACCGACTTTCGTCGAGGGTCACACCAGTTAAATAAAAACACAACTTTGAATACCTTTTTGATACAAATTAAAGGTGGGATACCTTTTTGAAAAAAAGGTATAAGATAAGTAGCCTATCAAAAAATTTACTCAAATATAAATATAAATATAAATATAAATATACATCATGGACCTTGTGGTCCAACCCAAGGTCACCAACCTCTCAGATCTACCTGTACTTTCTAGCAATTCCCTTCATCTAATAGGGGTATTTTCGTCATATTAAGTTTCACTACTCCCGGTATCTCTCCTCCCTCTTTTCCCCCACTCTTTCTCCGATCCCTCTTCACGCCCTCTTCCATCTCTCCCGCTATGGTCACCAGCACCACCCACCAACGCGCGGCCGCCGGCGAGAAGAGCTCCGACACGACCTCCAAGGGGGCCGGAACCCGTCCCTCTTGGGCTACGGCTTCTGCTCTCTCTGGCGGCCACTCCGCGTCCACCAGCGGCAGCGCTGGCTCGCCTTCTAGCCGCTCAGAGCCTGCTGCCTTGGCTTCGGCTGCCGCCACCACTCCTGTCAGCGAGAACACCTTTGTCCGGCTTAATCACCTTGATATCCATGGTGATGATGCCGGATCCTCTCAGGGTGCTGCTAGGTGAGACCCTTTCCTCTTCTTTTTGTCTTCTTTTAACGTTTTCTTCTTGTTTTGATGTCTTTTTTCTGTGATAATTTGAGCTTGTTGAGGAAATTTTAGGGTAAATCGAGGAATTTCTATTGAGGGTTTTTGGAAAATTTGAGCCTTTTTTTTTTTGATGTGGTGTGTTGTTGGTCTTGGAATTGGTGTTGGTTTGGAAATTAGGTTGGTTTATTGATTATTGATAATTTGAGCTTGTTGAGAAAATTTTAGGGTAAATTGAGGAATTTCTATTGAGGGTTTTTGGAAAATTTGAGCTTTTTTTTGATGTGGTGTGTTGTTGGTCTTGGTATTGGTGTTGGTTGGAAATTAGGTTGGTTTATTGATTATTGTGAACTCGTTGGGTGTTGTAATGTTATTTGTTGGATTGGTTGTTTTGTGGAGGTTTCTTATTTGTAATTGTTTTCAAGGAGAGAGCTGGGATGTTTGGATTCTATATTTTTATTGCCTGTTTGAGCACTGTTTCATTGGGCTGAAAGACATGGAAAAAGTTCATGAGACTCTTTTGCTAGTCATGATTTTGAGTTGATGGGGAGTGTATTAGTATTAATTGTAAACAAATGTTTGTTTTCCCCTTTATTTTGTATTTATCTGTGCAATTTCATGACTTCCATAGCAACAAGTGATTTGTTTGCCTTATTGTATGGAAGTTTCATTTTCCCAGAATGTTTCCCAATTTTTGATGTAATTCTTTTTCTGATGATTGATTCAACCTCTGATAAAAAAGATAGACCTTGGTTCTATTTCATCTCTTCAACAACTTTAGTAATGAGCATAACGGCCCCTTTATTTGGTCTAATTGCTGATTTGCGAAGGAGATTCGGCTCTCATTTATTATCTGTTCTCTGTACTTGAGTATTTTATATTGTGATTTTATTTTAAAAAAGACCTAACTAAGCATGTGCTTGTGCAGTGCTAAGAAGAAAAAGAGAGGAGCACGAGCAGTTGGAGCTGACAAGAGTGGCAGAGGACTTCGTCAATTCAGTATGAAAGGTGATTGTGAAAATTTAGCTCAATCACTTTGTATTGTCTGTTCAAAGTTTAAAAAGCTTGATAGTGTCTGTGTTAGTAGCATAGAGACAGGTTTTTGTT